>NW_027256177.1:25000-31273 GCF_045679555.1 Salvelinus alpinus
CCGGTTGAAAGGTGTGGTGGAGAGATTTAGGATGCCATGACAACCAGCCAAATTACTGGGTCCCCTTGAATCTCGGTTTTAGGTAACTACCCTCTCTCTCTCTCTCTCTCTCTCTCTCCCTCTTTGTCTCTCTTTTTCTCTTTCTATTTAACTCTCTCTGTCTCTCTCTGTCTCTCCTCTTTCTCCCTCTCGCTCCCTCTCTCATTTTCTCTGTCTCTTTCTGTGCCTTTCAGTTTTAGGTAAACACTCTTTCTCCTTTTAGATCCCTCTCTTATTCACTCTCCTCCTCTCTCTGTGTCATGCACTCTCCTCCTCTCTCTGTGTCATTCACTCTCCTCCTCTCTCTGTGTCATGCTCTCTCCTCCTCTCTCTGTGTCATTCACTCTCCTCCTCTCTCTGTGTCATGCACTCTCCTCCTCGCTCTATGTCATTCACTCTCCTCCTCTCTCTGTCATGCACTCTCCTCCTCTCTCTCTGTCATGTTCTCTCCTCCTCTCTCTCTGTCATGCTCTCTCCTCTCGCTCTGTGTCATGCACTCTCCTCCTCTCTCTGTCATGCTCTCTCCTCCTCTCTCGGTGTCATGCTCTCCTCCTCTCTCTGTGTCATGCTCTCTCCTCCTCTCTCTGTGTCATTCACTCTCCTCCTCTCTCTCTGTCATGCTCTCTCCTCCTCTCTCTGTGTCATGCTCTCTCCTCCTCTCTCTGTGTCATTCACTCTCCTCCTCTCTCTGTCATGCTCTCTCCTCCTCTCTCTGTGTCATGCTCTCTCCTCCTCTCTCTGTGTCATGCACTCTCCTCCTCTCTCTGTCATGCTCTCTCCTCCTCTCTCTGTCATGCACTCTCCTCCTCTCTCTCTGTTATGTTCTCTCCTCCTCTCTCTGTGTCATTCACTCTCCTCCTCTCTCTGTGTCATGCACTCTCCTCCTCTCTCTGTCATGCTCTCTCCTCCTCTCTCTGTGTCATGCTCTCTCCTCCTCTCTCTGTGTCATTCACTCTCCTCCTCTCTCTGTCATGCACTCTCCTCCTCTCTCTCTGTCATGCTCTCTCCTCCTCTCTCTGTCATGCTCTCTCCTCCTCTCTCTGTGTCGTGCTCTCTCCTCCTCTCTCTGTGTCATTCACTCTCCTCCTCTCTCTGTGTCGTGCTCTCTCCTCCTCTCTCTGTGTCATTCACTCTCCTCCTCTCTCTGTCATGCTCTCTCCTCCTCTCTCTGTGTCATGCTCTCTCCTCTTCTCTCTGTGTCATGCTCTCTCCTCCTCTCTCTGTGTCATGCTCTCTCCTCCTCTCTCTGTGTCATGCACTCTCCTCCTCTCTCTGTGTCATGCACTCTCCTCCTCTCTCTGTGTCATGCTCTCTCCTCCTCTCTCTGTGTCATGCTCTCTCCTCCTCTCTCTGTGTCATGCTCTCTCCTCCTCTCTCTGTGTCATGCACTCTCCTCCTCTCTCTGTGTCATGCACTCTCCTCCTCTCTCTGTGTCATGCACTCTCCTCCTCTCTCTGTGTCATGCACTCTCCTCTTCTCTCTGTGTCATGCTCTCTCCTCCTCTCTCTGTGTCATGCTCTCTCCTCCTCTCTCTGTGTCATGCACTCTCCTCCTCTCTCTGTGTCATGCTCTCTCCTCCTCTCTCTGTGTCATGCACTCTCCTCCTCTCTCTGTGTCATGCACTCTCCTCTTCTCTCTGTGTCATGCTCTCTCCTCCTCTCTCTGTGTCATGCTCTCTCCTCCTCTCTCTGTGTCATTCACTCTCCTCTCTCTGTCATGCTCTCTCCTCCTCTCTCTATGTCATTCACTCTCCTCCTCTCTCTGTGTCATGCACTCTCCTCCTCGCTCTATGTCATTCACTCTCCTCCTCTCTCTGTCATGCACTCTCCTCCTCTCTCTCTGTCATGCTCTCTCCTCCTCTCTCTCTGTCATGCTCTCTCCTCTCTTTCTGTGTCATGCACTCTCCTCCTCTCTCTGTCATGCTCTCTCATCCTCTCTCTGTGTCATGTACTCTTCTCCTCCTCTCTCTGTGTCATGTACTCTCCTCCTCTCTCTGTGTCATGCACTCTCCTCCTCTCTCTGTCATGCTCTCTCCTCCTCTCTCTGTCATGCACTCTCCTCCTCTCTCTCTGTTATGTTCTCTCCTCCTCTCTCTGTGTCATTCACTCTCCTCCTCTCTCTGTGTCATGCACTCTCCTCCTCTCTCTGTCATGCTCTCTCCTCCTCTCTCTGTGTCATTCACTCTCCTCCTCTCTCTGTCATGCACTCTCCTCCTCTCTCTCTGTCATGCTCTCTCCTCCTCTCTCTGTCATGCTCTCTCCTCCTCTCTCTGTGTCGTGCTCTCTCCTCCTCTCTCTGTGTCATTCACTCTCCTCCTCTCTCTGTGTCGTGCTCTCTCCTCCTCTCTCTGTGTCATTCACTCTCCTCCTCTCTCTGTCATGCTCTCTCCTCCTCTCTCTGTGTCATGCTCTCTCCTCTTCTCTCTGTGTCATGCTCTCTCCTCCTCTCTCTGTGTCATGCTCTCTCCTCCTCTCTCTGTGTCATGCACTCTCCTCCTCTCTCTGTGTCATGCACTCTCCTCCTCTCTCTGTGTCATGCTCTCTCCTCCTCTCTCTGTGTCATGCTCTCTCCTCCTCTCTCTGTGTCATGCTCTCTCCTCCTCTCTCTGTGTCATGCACTCTCCTCCTCTCTCTGTGTCATGCACTCTCCTCCTCTCTCTGTGTCATGCTCTCTCCTCCTCTCTCTGTGTCATGCACTCTCCTCCTCTCTCTGTGTCATGCACTCTCCTCTTCTCTCTGTGTCATGCTCTCTCCTCCTCTCTCTGTGTCATGCTCTCTCCTCCTCTCTCTGTGTCATGCACTCTCCTCCTCTCTCTGTGTCATGCTCTCTCCTCCTCTCTCTGTGTCATGCACTCTCCTCCTCTCTCTGTGTCATGCACTCTCCTCTTCTCTCTGTGTCATGCTCTCTCCTCCTCTCTCTGTGTCATGCTCTCTCCTCCTCTCTCTGTGTCATTCACTCTCCTCTCTCTGTCATGCTCTCTCCTCCTCTCTCTATGTCATTCACTCTCCTCCTCTCTCTGTGTCATGCACTCTCCTCCTCGCTCTATGTCATTCACTCTCCTCCTCTCTCTGTCATGCACTCTCCTCCTCTCTCTCTGTCATGCTCTCTCCTCCTCTCTCTCTGTCATGCTCTCTCCTCTCTTTCTGTGTCATGCACTCTCCTCCTCTCTCTGTCATGCTCTCTCATCCTCGCTCTGTGTCATGTACTCTTCTCCTCCTCTCTCTGTGTCATGTACTCTTCTCCTCTCTCTGTGTCATGCTCACTCCTCCTCTCTCTGTCATGCTCTCTCCTCCTCTCTCTCTGTCATGCTCTCTCCTCCTCTCTCTCTGTGTCATGCTCTCTCCTCCTCTCTCTGTGTCATGCTCTCTCCTCCTCTCTCTGTGTCATGCTCTCTCCTCCTCTCTCTGTGTCATGCACTCTCCTCCTCTCTCTGTGTCATGCTCTCTCCTCCTCGCTCTATGTCATTCACTCTCCTCCTCTCTCTGTCATGCACTCTCCTCCTCTCTCTCTGTCATGCTCTCTCCTCCTCTCTCTCTGTCATGCTCTCTCCTCTCTTTCTGTGTCATGCACTCTCCTCCTCTCTCTGTCATGCTCTCTCATCCTCTCTCTGTGTCATGTACTCTTCTCCTCCTCTCTCTGTGTCATGTACTCTTCTCCTCTCTCTGTGTCATGCTCACTCCTCCTCTCTCTGTCATGCTCTCTCCTCCTCTCTCTCTGTCATGCTCTCTCCTCCTCTCTCTCTGTGTCATGCTCTCTCCTCCTCTCTCTGTGTCATGCTCTCTCCTCCTCTCTCTGTGTCATGCTCTCTCCTCCTCTCTCTGTGTCATGCACTCTCCTCCTCTCTCTGTGTCATGCTCTCTCCTCCTCTCTCTGTGTCATGCTCTCTCCTCTTATTTCATCTCTCTTTCCCTCGTTCCCTCACTCACACTCTGACTCTGCAACTCTTTCACCCACTCAGATGCTCTATTTCACTCTCTCTCTCTCTCTCTCTCTCTCTCTCTCTGAAAGGGTTTTAGCCCTGAAAACTCCAGTCTGATTTTGTAACCAGAAACACAGTTCTCCTCTCCAGTGAGCACTCCAAAGCTGAATGATTCACTACAAGCTTATATAAAGTTAACAAGTAAATATAGTTGAGCGCAGGACTCCAGAATTCCCTTTCTCTACCTTTTATCACTTCTGACAGAAAAGCGCTGGAAAATACTGATGTGAGCTCCATTGGACTGCTGCTACACTCTCTTCTCTTTCTCCCGGTTCTTCCTGTGTTTGGAGATGCTGCAGCATTGCCATCAATATGAGAGAGAGAGAGAGAGGGGGTGGGTGGGTGGTGAGAGAGAGAGAGAGAGAGGGTGGATGGTGTGAGAGAAAGAGAGGGTGGGTGGTGAGAGAGAGAGGGTGGGTGGTAAGAGAGAGAGTGGATGGTGAGAGAGAGAGGGGGGTGGTGAGAGAGAAAGACAGACAGACAGACAGACAGACAGACAGACAGACAGACAGACAGACAGACAGACAGACAGACAGACAGACAGACAGAGAGAGAGAGAGAGAGAGAGAGAGAGAGAGAGAGAGAGAGAGAGAGAGAGAGGGTGGATGGTGTGTGAGAGAGAGAGAGAGAGAGAGAGAGAGAGCGAGAGAGAGAGAGAGAGAGAGAGAGAGAGAGAGAGAGAGAGAGAGAGAGAGAGAGAGAGAGAGAGAGAGAGAGAGATCAATCAAGTAAGATTGTACTATAACGTTACAGACTGTGCAGAGCATTGTGTTTTTCTGTTACTAATTGAACACGTGTGTCACCACTGAAGTCCGTCTCAGAAAGGAATGGCCATGTAACCTTCTCTCTGTACGTAGTTTAGCCTGCGCTCTCAGCTGGTAGTAATCTAAAGGGGTGCGTCCCAAATGGCACCCTATTCCCTATATAGTGCACTACTTTTGCTCTTCCCTCAATCTTAGAAAGCTAAAACGACAGTGCTCTTCCCTCAATCTTAGAAAGCTAAAACGACAGTGCTCTTCCCTCAATCTTAGAAAGCTAAAACGACAGTGCTCTTCCCTCAATCTTAGAAAGCTAAAACGACAGTGCTCTTCCCTCAATCTTAGCTAGCTAAAACGACAGTGCTCTTCCCTCAATCTTAGAAAGCTAAAACGACAGTGCTCTTCCCTCAATCTTAGAAAGCTAAAACGACAGTGCTCTTCCCTCAATCTTAGCTAGCTAAAACGACAGTGCTCTTCCCTCAATCTTAGAAAGCTAAAACGACAGTGCTCTTCCCTCAATCTTAGCTAGCTAAAACGACAGTGCTCTTCCCTCAATCTTAGAAAGCTAAAACGACAGTGCTCTTCCCTCAATCTTAGCTAGCTAAAACGACAGTGCTCTTCCCTCAATCTTAGAAAGCTAAAACGACAGTGCTCTTCCCTCAATCTTAGAAAGCTAAAACGACAGTGCTCTTCCCTCAATCTTAGCTAGATAAAACGACAGTGCTCTTCCCTCAAGCTTAGCTAGCTAGCTAAAGTTACACTGCATCTAAAGTCAATCTGCCTTCAAAATGATGACAAAGGCTTGTCCAACTAATTATTTGCCTTCTTTTGAAATGTCACCGTGTTTCCAAGCCACAGTAAGGCACTTTAGAGCAACTCTTCATCAACTCTTCATCAATGTCACCGTGTTTCCAAGCCACAGTAATGCACTTTACAGCAACTCTTCATCAACTCTTCATCAACTCTTCATCAATGTCACCGTGTTTCCAAGCAACAGTAATGCACTTTACAGCAACTCTTCATCAACTCTTCATCAACTCTTCATCAATGTCATCGTGTTTCCAAGCAACAGTAATGCACTTTACAGCAACTCTTCATCAACTCTTCATCAACTCTTCATCAATGTCACCGTGTTTCCAAGCCACAGTAATGCACTTTAGAGCAACTCTTCATCAGAACCTATTAAGCCTGTATTGAGTAGAATGCTCAGCTGGGCATCGGTCCTTAAACGACCGTACAAAACAATACTGTGATGAAACGTACAACCCACGAACAGGATGCCAGTTGAGACGGAGGCTCGGAGGACAGAGTAGGCCTCGTGATAGTGTTAACCTGTCTCCTGCAATGGAAATTATAATGAGATGTAGCCAACGAGCGACCATTGGTTGAGTAGCAGGGCGTGTTTAGAAGCAGCCAACGAGACACCATTGGTTGAGTAGCAGGGGGCGTGTTTAGAAGCAGCCAACGAGCAACCTTTTGGTTGAGTAGCAGGGCGTG
>NW_027256178.1:0-31079 GCF_045679555.1 Salvelinus alpinus
AGTGGGGAGAACAAGTATTTGATACACTGACGATTTTGCAGGTTTTCCTACTTACAAAGCATGTAGAGGTCTGTAATTTTTATCATAGGTACACTTCAACTATGAGAGACGGAATCTAAAACAAAAATCCAGAAAATCACATTGTATGATTTTTAAGTAATTCATTTGCATTTTATTGCATGACATAAGTATTTGATACATCAGAAAAGCAGAACTTAATATTTGGTACAGAAACCTTTGTTTGCAATTACAGAGATCATACGTTTCCTGTAGTTCTTGACTAGGTTTGCACACACTGCAGCAGGGATTTTGGCCCACTCCTCCCTACAGATCTTCTCCAGATCCTTCAGGTTTCGGGGCTGTCGCTGGGCAATACGGACTTTCAGCTCCCTCCAAAGATTTTCTATTGGGTTCAGGTCTGGAGACTGGCTAGGCCACTCCAGGACCTTGAGATGCTTCTTACGGAGCCACTCCTTAGTTGCCATGGCTGTGTGCTTCGTGTCGTTGTCATGCTGGAAGACCCAGCCACGACCCATCTTCAATGCTCTTACTGAGGGAAGGAGGTTGTTGGCCAAGATCTCGCGATACATGGCCCCATCCATCCTCCCCTCAATACGGTGCAGTCGTCCTGTCCCCTTTGCAGAAAAGCATCCCCAAAGAATGATGTTTCCACCTCCATGCTTCACGGTTGGGATGGTGTTCTTGGGGTTGTACTCATCCTTCTATTCCTCCAAACACGGCGAGTGGAGTTTAGAGCAAAAAGCTCTATTTTTGTCTCATCAGACCACATGACCTTCTCCCATTCCTCCTCTGGATCATCCAGATGGTCATTGGCAAACTTCAGACGGGCCTGGACATGCGCTGGCTTGAGCAGGGGGACCTTGCGTGCGCTGCAGGATTTTAATCCATGACGGCGTAGTGTGTTACTAATGGTTTTCTTTGAGACTGTGGTCCCAGCTCTCTTCAGGTCATTGACCAGGTCCTGCCGTGTAGTTCTGGGCTGATCCCTCACATTCCTCATGATCATTGATGCCCCACGAGGTGAGATCTTGCATGGAGCCCCAGACCGAGGGTGATTGACCGTCATCTTGAACTTCTTCCATTTTCTAATAATTGTGCCAACAGTTGTTGCCTTCTCACCAAGCTGCTTGCCTATTGTCCTGTAGCCCATCCCAGCCTTGTACAGGTCTACAATTTATCCCTGATGTCCTTACACAGCTCTCTGGTCTTGGCCATTGTGGAGAGGTTGGAGTCTGTTTGATTGAGTGTGTGGACAGGTGTCTTTTATACAGGTAACGAGTTCAAACAGGTGCAGTTAATACAGGTAATGAGTGGAGAACAGGAGGGCTTCTTAAAGAAAAACTAACAGGTCTGTGAGAGCCGGAATTCTTACTGGTTGGTAGGTGATCAAATACTTATGTCATGCAATAAAATGCAAATTAATTACTTAAAAATCATACAATGTGATTTTCTGGATTTTTGTTTTAGATTCCGTCTCTCACAGTTGAAGTGTACCTATGATAAAAATGACAGACCTCTACATGCTTTGTAAGTAGGAAAACCTGCAAAATCGGCAGTGTATCAAATACTTGTTCTCCCCACTGTATATATATATATGCAGCTGTATGACCCAATGGGGGAATAAACTTTACTAATCGTCCGAGAGTTTCTTACTCTGCTTATTTAGAATCTAACACTAGCTCCGAGAAACCTTTTTTTTTAATAGTTTGTTATTTTTTACATTATTTTGCTCAGAACTTTTCTTGTATTATTAGCTACAGACGGTAATATATTTTGAATATTAAATTGTCAGTCGAGCAGATATTCAACCTCCCTGACCTCCTGGATCCTTTGTTTGAACTTCCTGTATATATTCCTGTATAGCAGTGGGACTTTTCTCTATTCGTCCTGGGGGCGGGATCAAAACGCAGACGCCGGAGACGAGGTAGAAGGAGCGGGGGTCCTAGTCAGACGCCGGAGACGAGGTAGAAGGAGGTCCTAGTCAGACTCAGGAGACGTGGTAGAAGGAGCAGGAGTCCTAGTCAGACTCAGGAGACGAGGTAGAAGGAGCGGGGGTCCTAGTCAGACTCAGGAGACGAGGTAGAAGGAGCAGGGGTCCTAGTGGACTCAGAGCGGGTAAAGGAGGTCCTAGTCAGACTCAGGAGACGAGGTAGAAGGAGCGGGGTCCTAGTCAGACGCCGGAGACGAGGTAGAAGGAGCGGGGTCCTAGTCAGACTCAGGAGACGAGGTCGAAGGAGCGGGGTCCTAGTCAGACTCAGGAGACGAGGTAGAAGGAGCGGGGTCCTAGTCAGACGCCGGAGATGAGTAGAAGGAGCAGGGGTCCTAGTCAGACTCAGGAGACGAGGTAGAAGGAGCGGGGTCCTAGTCAGACTCAGGAGACGAGGTAGAAGGAGCGGGGTCCTTGTCAGACTCAGGAGACGAGGTAGAAGGAGCGGGGTCCTAGTCAGACGCCGGAGACGAGGTAGAAGGAGCGGGGTCCTAGTCAGACGCCGGAGACGAGGTAGAAGGAGCAGGGGTCCTAGTCAGACTCAGGAGACGTGGTAGAAGGAGGTCCTAGTCAGACTCAGGAGACGAGGTAGAAGGAGGTCCTAGTCAGACGCCGGAGACGAGGTAGAAGGAGCGGGGTCCTAGTCAGACGCGAGACGAGGTAGAAGGAGCAGGGGTCCTAGTCAGACTGAGGAGACGAGGTAGAAGGAGCAGGGGTCCTAGTCAGACTCAGGAGACGAGGTCAAAGGAGCAGGGGTCCTAGTCAGACTCAGGAGACGAGGTAGAAGGAGGTCCTAGTCAGACTCAGGAGACGAGGTAGAAGGAGCAGGGGTCCTAGTCAGACGCCGGAGACGAGGTAGAAAGGAGCAGGGGTCCTAGTCAGACGCCGGAGACGAGGTAGAAGGAGCGGGGTCCTAGTCAGACGCCGGAGACGAGGTAGAAGGAGCAGGGGTCCTAGTCAGACTCAGGAGACGTGGTAGAAGGAGGTCCTAGTCAGACTCAGGAGACGAGGTAGAAGGAGGTCCTAGTCAGACGCCGGAGACGAGGTAGAAGGAGCAGGGGTCCTAGTCAGACTCAGGAGACGAGGTAGAAGGAGCAGGGGTCCTAGTCAGACGCCGGAGACGAGGTAGAAAGGAGCAGGGGTCCTAGTCAGACTCAGGAGACAAGGTAGAAGGAGCAGGGGTCCTAGTCAGAGCTCAGGAGACGAGGTAGAAGGAGGTCCTAGTCAGACTCAGGAGACGTGGTAGAAGGAGCAGGGGTCCTAGTCAGACGCCGGAGACGAGGTAGAAGGAGCAGGGGTCCTAGTCAGACGCCGGAGACGAGGTAGAAGGAGCAGGGGTCCTAGTCAGACTCAGGAGACGAGGTAGAAGGAGCAGGGGTCCTAGTCAGACGCCGGAGACGAGGTAGAAGGAGCAGGGGTCCTAGTCAGACTCAGGAGACGAGGTAGAAGGAGCAGGGGTCCTAGTCAGACTCAGGAGACGAGGTAGAAGGAGCAGGGGTCCTAGTCAGACTCAGGAGACGAGGTAGAAGGAGCAGGGGTCCTAGTCAGACTCAGGAGACGAGGTAGAAGGAGCGGGGTCCTAGTCAGACTCAGGAGACGTGGTAGAAGGAGCGGGGTCCTAGTCAGACGCCGGAGACGAGGTAGAAGGAGCAGGGGTCCTAGTCAGACTCAGGAGACGAGGTAGAAGGAGCAGGGGTCCTAGTCAGACGCCGGAGACGAGGTAGAAGGAGCAGGGGTCCTAGTCAGACGCCGGAGACGAGGTAGAAGGAGCAGGGGTCCTAGTCAGACTCAGGAGACGAGGTAGAAGGAGCAGGGGTCCTAGTCAGACTCAGGAGACGAGGTAGAAGGAGCAGGGGTCCTAGTCAGACTCAGGAGACGTGGTAGAAGGAGCAGGGGTCCTAGTCAGACTTAGGAGACGTGGTAGAAGGAGCAGGGGTCCTAGTCAGACTCAGGAGACGAGGTAGAAGGAGCAGGGGTCCTAGTCAGACTCAGGAGACGAGGTAGAAGGAGCAGGGGTCCTAGTCAGACTCAGGAGACGTGGTAGAAGGAGCAGGGGTCCTAGTCAGACTCAGGAGACGAGGTAGAAGGAGCAGGGTTCCTAGTCAGACTCAGGAGACGAGGTAGAAGGAGCAGGGGTCCTAGTCAGACTCAGGAGACGAGGTAGAAGGAGCAGGGGTCCTAGTCAGACTCAGGAGACGAGGTAGAAGGAGCAGGGGTCCTAGTCAGACTCAGGAGACGAGGTAGAAGGAGCAGGGGTCCTAGTCAGACTCAGGAGACGAGGTAGAAGGAGCAGGGGTCCTAGTCAGACTCAGGAGACGAGGTAGAAGGAGCAGGGGTCCTAGTCAGACTCAGGAGACAAGGTAGAAGGAGCAGGGGTCCTAGTCAGACTCAGGAGACGAGGTAGAAGGAGCAGGGGTCCTAGTCAGACTCAGGAGACGTGGTAGAAGGAGCAGGGGTCCTAGTCAGACACCGGAGACGAGGTAGAAGGAGCAGGGGTCCTAGTCAGACGCCGGAGACGAGGTAGAAGGAGCAGGGGTCCTAGTCAGACTCAGGAGACGAGGTAGAAGGAGCAGGGGTCCTAGTCAGACTCAGGAGACGAGGTAGAAGGAGCAGGGGTCCTAGTCAGACTCAGGAGACGAGGTAGAAGGAGCAGGGGTCCTAGTCAGACTCAGGAGACGAGGTAGAAGGAGCAGGGGTCCTAGTCAGACTCAGGAGACGAGGTAGAAGGAGCAGGGGTCCTAGTCAGACTCAGGAGACGATGTAGAAGGAGCAGGGGTCCTAGTCAGACTCAGGAGACGAGGTAGAAGGAGCAGGGGTCCTAGTCAGACTCAGGAGACGAGGTAGAAGGAGCAGGGGTCCTAGTCAGACTCAGGAGACGAGGTAGAAGGAGCAGGGGTCCTAGTCAGACTCAGGAGACGAGCATACCATCCACCCCTTCCGAGTATATTATAAGTTCAGTCCCTGGACAATAAAGTAAACGAGCTCAGGGCGAGGATCTCCTTTTACGAGAGGCATCAGGGATTGTTTTAAGAAATTGCTCACTCCGGATATACTGTCCCCATCCATTCAGCCAGCAGGGTTCTCTGTCCATCACGCGGACAGGGGAAAAAAAAGTTTGTTTAATAATGAACAACTCACGGTGTGATGTGATGTCATAGCGTGGAAACGTACAAGTCCTTTTGTTCTCCCCGATCTGGATTACCTCATGAGAGAAATTTCTTCTGTCATCGTCAATACCGTGTATATCCCCCCCCTCCCCCTAAGCATAGCTTAGACTGGTGGTGGGATGGTAAAACTGAAAGAATTTGTGTTGTTGCATTAAATAAATAAAAATTCTGTTCCATTTTTATATAAATGATCATGGGATTGGCGGGAGAGAAACAAACATTCAGCATGAAAACTGTTATCTATTCAGTTGTGGGGGTTTGCAGTCAAACACTCTGATGTGTCTCTCTCTCTCCTTGTCTCTCCTTATTTCTCTCTCTCCTTGTCTCTCCCTCTCTCCTTGTCTCTCCTTGTCTCCCTCTCTCCTTGTCTCTCCTTGTCTCCCTCTCTCCTTGTCTCTCCTTGTCTCCCTCTCTCCTTGTCTCTCCTTGTCTCCCTCTCTCCTTGTCTCTCCTTGTCTCCCTCTCTCCTTGTCTCTCCTTGTCTCCCTCTCTCCTTGTCTCTCCTTGTCTCCCTCTCTCCTTGTCTCTCCTTGTCTCTCTCTCTCTCTCTCTCTCTCTCTCTCTCTCTCTCTCTCTCTCTCTCTCTCTCTCTCTCTCTCTCTCTCTCTCCTTGTCTCTCTCTCTCTCTCCTTGTCTCTCCTTGTCTCTCCTTGTCTCTCCTTGTCTCTCCTTGTCTCTCCTTGTCTCTCTCTCTCCTTGTCTCTCCCTCTCTCTCTCTCTCTCTCTCTCTCTCTCTCTCTCTCTCTCTCTCTCTCTCTCTCTCTCTCTCTCTCTCTCTCTCTCTCTCTCTCTCTCTCTCTCTCTCTCTCTCTCTCTCTCTCTCTCTCTCTCTCTCTCTCTCTCTCAATTTCAATTCAATTTCAATTCAAGGGGCTTTATTGGCATGGGAAACATGTGTTAACATTGCCAAAGCAAGTGAGGTAGGTAATATACAAAAGTCAAATAAACAATAAAAATGAACAGTAAACATTACACATACAGAAGTTTCAAAACAATAAAGACATTACAAATGTCATATTATATATATGCAGTGTTGTAACAATGTACAAATGGTTAAAGCACACAAGTTAAAATAAATAAACATAAATATGGGTTGTATTTACAGTGGTGTTTGTTCTTCACTGGTTGCCCTTTTCTTGTGGCAACAGGTCACAAATCTTGCTGCTGTGATGGCACACTGTGGAATTTCACCCAGTAGATATGGGAGTTTATCAAAATTGGATTTGTTTTCGAATTCCTTGTGGATCTGTGTAATCTGAGGGAAATATGTCTCTCTAATATGGTCATACATTGGGCAGGAGGTTAGGAAGTGCAGCTCAGTTTCCACCTCATTTTGTGGGCAGTGTGCACATAGCCTGTCTTCTCTTGAGAGCCATGTCTGCCTACGGCGGCCTTTCTCAATAGCAAGGCTATGCTCACTGAGTCTGTACATAGTCAAAGCTTTCCTTAAGTTTGGGTCAGCTCTCTTCACAACGTTCTATTCCTAGGAGGCGTGAGTTTCCAGTTTGATCTGTTATGATTTTCATGTGTACATTTTCGTGGAACAGTTTAATTTCAATAATAAAGTTTTGCTTCGTCAACATCATTGTCAGGCTGTTGATACAATAAATCTAAATTTAAATTATACAAATCTCAAAGATAAAATGTTGCTAATGCAGGAGTACCAGCATCTGACAGATGGACATATTGATTCAATGTGAGGGCGGCTAAAGAACTAAGAGATAGCATAGGCTAATGTAGCAGGGGGACTATAACTAGGCTAATGTAGCAGGGGGACTATAACTAGACTAATGTAGAAGATGGACTATAACTAGACTAATATAGCAGGGGGACTATAACTAGACTAATGTAGCAGGGGGACTATAACTAGACTAATGTAGCAGGGGGACTATAACTAGACTAATGTAGCAGGGGGACTATAACTAGACTAATGTAGCAGGGGGACTATAACTAGGCCAGTGTAGCAGGGGGACTATAACTAGACTAATGTAGCAGGGGGACTATAACTAGACTAATGTAGCAGGGGGACTATAACTAGACTAATGTAGCAGGGGGACTATAACTAGACTAATGTAGCAGGGGGACTATAACTAGACTAATGTAGCAGGGGGACTATAACTAGACTAATGTAGCAGGGGGACTATAACTAGGCTAATGTAGCAGGGGGACTATAACTAGACTAATGTAGCAGGGGGACTATAACTAGACTAATGTAGCAGGGGGACTATAACTAGACTAATGTAGCAGGGGGACTATAACTAGACTAATGTAGCAGGGGGACTATAACTAGGCTAATGTAGCAGGGGGACTATAACTAGACTAATGTAGCAGGGGGACTATAACTAGACTAATGTAGCAGGGGGACCATAACTAGACTAACGTAGCAGGGGGACTATAACTAGGCTAATGTAGCAGGGGGACTATAACTAGACTAATGTAGCAGGGGGACTATAACTAGACTAATGTAGCAGGGGGACTATAACTAGACTAATGTAGCAGGGGGACTATAACTAGACTAATGTAGCAGGGGGACTATGACTAGACTAATGTAGCAGGGGACTATAACTAGACTAATGTAGCAGGGGGACTATAACTAGACTAATGTAGCAGGGGGACTATAACTAGACTAATGTAGCAGGGGGACTATAACTAGACTAATGTAGCAGGGGACTATAACTAGACTAATGTAGCAGGGGGACTATAACTAGGCTAATGTAGCAGGGTGACTATAACTAGACTAATGTAGCAGGGGGACTATAACTAGACTAATGTAGCAGGGGACTATAACTAGACTAATGTAGCAGGGGGACTATAACTAGACTAATGTATCAGGGGGACTATAACTAGACTAATGTAGCAGGGGGACTATAACTAGACTAATGTAGCAGGGGGACTATAACTAGACTAATGTAGCAGGGGGACTATAACTAGACTAATGTAGCAGGGGGACTATAACTAGACTAATGTAGCAGGGGGACTATAACTAGACTAATGTAGCAGGGGGACTATAACTAGACTAATGTAGCAGGGGGACTATAACTAGACTAATGTAGCAGGGGGACTATAACTAGACTAATGTAGCAGGGGACTATAACTAGACTAATGTAGCAGGGGACTATAACTAGACTAATGTAGCAGGGGGACTATAACTAGACTAATGTAGCAGGGGACTATAACTAGACTAATGTAGCAGGGGGACTATAACTAGACTAATGTAGCAGGGGGACTATAACTAGACTAATGTAGCAGGGGGACTATAACTAAACTAATGTAGCAGGGGGACTATAACTAGACTAATGTAGCAGGGGGACTATAACTAGACTAATGTAGCAGGGGACTATAACTAGACTAATGTAGCAGGGGGACTATAACTAGACTAATGTAGCAGGGGGACTATAACTAGACTAATGTAGCAGGGGGACTATAACTAGACTAATGTAGCAGGGGGACTATAACTAGACTAATGTAGCAGGGGGACTATAACTAGACTAATGTAGCAGGGGGACTCTAACTAGACTAATGTAGCAGGGGGACTATAACTAGACTAATGTAGCAGGGGGACTATAACTAGACTAATGTAGCAGGGGGACTATAACTAGACTAATGTAGCAGGGGGACTATAACTAGACTAATGTAGCAGGGGACTATAACTAGGCTAATGTAGCAGGGGGACTATAACTAGACTAATGTAGCAGGGGGACTATAACTAGACTAATGTAGCAGGGGACTATAACTAGACTAATGTAGCAGGGGGACTATAACTAGACTAATGTAGCAGGGGGACTATAACTAGACTAATGTAGCAGGGGGACTATAACTAGACTAATGTAGCAGGGGACTATAACTAGGCCAGTATAGCATGGGGACTATAACTAGACTAATGTAGCAGGGGGACTATAACTAGACTAATGTAGCAGGGGGACTATAACTAGACTAATGTAGCAGGGGGACTATAACTAGACTAATGTAGCAGGGGGACTATAACTAGACTAATGTAGCAGGGGGACTATAACTAGACTAATGTAGCAGGGGACTATAACTAGACTAATGTAGCAGGGTGACTATAACTAGACTAATGTAGCAGGGGACTATAACTAGACTAGGCTAATGTAGCAGGGGGACTATAACTAGACTAGGCTAATGTAGCAGGGGACTATAACTAGACTAGGCTAATGTAGCAGGGGACTATAACTAGACTAATGTAGCAGGGGACTATAACTAGACTAATGTAGCAGGGGACTATAACTAGACTAGGCTAATGTAGCAGGGGGACTATAACTAGACTAATGTAGCAGGGGACTATAACTAGACTAGGCTAATGTAGCAGGGGGACTATAACTAGACTAATGTAGCAGGGGACTATAACTAGACTAGACTAATGTAGCAGGGGACTATAACTAGACTAGACTAATGTAGCAGGGGACTATAACTAGACTAGACTAATGTAGCAGGGGACTATAACTAGACTAGACTAATGTAGCAGGGGACTATAACTAGACTAGGCTAATGTAGCAGGGGGACTATAACTAGACTAGGCTAATGTAGCAGGGGACTATAACTAGACTAGGCTAATGTAGCAGGGGACTATAACTAGACTAGGCTAATGTAGCAGGGGACTATAACTAGACTAGACTAATGTAGCAGGGGACTATAACTAGACTAGACTAATGTAGCAGGGGACTATAACTAGACTAGACTAATGTAGCAGGGGACTATAACTAGACTAGGCTAATGTAGCAGGGGACTATAACTAGACTAGGCTAATGTAGCAGGGGACTATAACTAGACTAGACTAATGTAGCAGGGGGACTATAACTAGACTAATGTAGCAGGGGGACTATAACTAGACTAATGTAGCAGGGGACTATAACTAGGCTAATGTAGCAGGGGACTATAACTAGACTAGGCTAATGTAGCAGGGGACTATAACTAGACTAGACTAATGTAGCAGGGGGACTATAACTAGACTAATGTAGCAGGGGACTATAACTAGACTAGGCTAATGTAGCAGGGGACTATAACTAGACTAGACTAATGTAGCAGGGGGACTATAACTAGGCTAATGTAGCAGGGGACTATAACTAGACTAGGCTAATGTAGCAGGGGACTATAACTAGACTAATGTAGCAGGGGACTATAACTAGACTAGACTAATGTAGCAGGGGACTATAACTAGACTAGACTAATGTAGCAGGGGACTATAACTAGACTAGGCTAATGTAGCAGGGGACTATAACTAGACTAGGCTAATGTAGCAGGGGACTATAACTAGACTAGGCTAATGTAGCAGGGGACTATAACTAGACTAGACTAATGTAGCAGGGGACTATAACTAGACTAGACTAATGTAGCAGGGGACTATAACTAGACTAGACTAATGTAGCAGGGGACTATAACTAGACTAGGCTAATGTAGCAGGGGACTATAACTAGACTAGGCTAATGTAGCAGGGGACTATAACTAGACTAGGCTAATGTAGCAGGGGACTATAACTAGACTAGGCTAATGTAGCAGGGGGACTATAACTAGACTAGGCTAATGTAGCAGGGGACTATAACTAGACTAGGCTAATGTAGCAGGGGACTATAACTAGACTAGGCTAATGTAGCAGGGGGACTATAACTAGACTAGGCTAATGTAGCAGGGGACTATAACTAGACTAGGCTAATGTAGCAGGGGACTATAACTAGACTAGACTAATGTAGCAGGGGGACTATAACTAGACTAGGCTAATGTAGCAGGGGACTATAACTAGACTAATGTAGCAGGGGACTATAACTAGACTAGGCTAATGTAGCAGGGGGACTATAACTAGACTAATGTAGCAGGGGACTATAACTAGACTAGGCTAATGTAGCAGGGGGACTATAACTAGACTAGGCTAATGTAGCAGGGGACTATAACTAGACTAGGCTAATGTAGCAGGGGACTATAACTAGACTAATGTAGCAGGGGACTATAACTAGACTAGGCTAATGTAGCAGGGGACTATAACTAGACTAGACTAATGTAGCAGGGGGACTATAACTAGACTAATGTAGCAGGGGACTATAACTAGACTAGACTAATGTAGCAGGGGACTATAACTAGACTAGGCTAATGTAGCAGGGGACTATAACTAGACTAATGTAGCAGGGGACTATAACTAGACTAGGCTAATGTAGCAGGGGGACTATAACTAGACTAATGTAGCAGGGGACTATAACTAGACTAGGCTAATGTAGCAGGGGGACTATAACTAGACTAGGCTAATGTAGCAGGGGACTATAACTAGACTAGGCTAATGTAGCAGGGGACTATAACTAGACTAATGTAGCAGGGGGACTATAACTAGACTAGGCTAATGTAGCAGGGGACTATAACTAGACTAATGTAGCAGGGGACTATAACTAGACTAATGTAGCAGGGGACTATAACTAGACTAGACTAATGTAGCAGGGGACTATAACTAGACTAGGCTAATGTAGCAGGGGACTATAACTAGACTAGACTAATGTAGCAGGGGACTATAACTAGACTAGACTAATGTAGCAGGGGACTATAACTAGACTAATGTAGCAGGGGACTATAACTAGACTAGACTAATGTAGCAGGGGACTATAACTAGACTAGGCTAATGTAGCAGGGGGACTATAACTAGACTAGGCTAATGTAGCAGGGGGACTATAACTAGACTAATGTAGCAGGGGGACTATAACTAGACTAATGTAGCAGGGGACTATAACTAGACTAATGTAGCAGGGGACTATAACTAGACTAATGTAGCAGGGGACTATAACTAGACTAGGCTAATGTAGCAGGGGACTATAACTAGACTAATGTAGCAGGGGGACTATAACTAGACTAATGTAGCAGGGGACTATAACTAGACTAATGTAGCAGGGGACTATAACTAGACTAGGCTAATGTAGCAGGGGACTATAACTAGACTAGGCTAATGTAGCAGGGGACTATAACTAGACTAGGCTAATGTAGCAGGGGGACTATAACTAGACTAGGCTAATGTAGCAGGGGACTATAACTAGACTAATGTAGCAGGGGACTATAACTAGACTAGACTAATGTAGCAGGGGACTATAACTAGACTAGGCTAATGTAGCAGGGGGACTATAACTAGACTAGGCTAATGTAGCAGGGGGACTATAACTAGACTAATGTAGCAGGGGGACTATAACTAGACTAATATAGCAGGGGACTATAACTAGACTAATGTAGCAGGGGACTATAACTAGACTAATGTAGCAGGGGACTATAACTAGACTAGGCTAATGTAGCAGGGGACTATAACTAGACTAATGTAGCAGGGGGACTATAACTAGACTAATGTAGCAGGGGACTATAACTAGACTAATGTAGCAGGGGACTATAACTAGACTAGGCTAATGTAGCAGGGGACTATAACTAGACTAGGCTAATGTAGCAGGGGGACTATAACTAGACTAATGTAGCAGGGGGACTATAACTAGACTAGACTAATGTAGCAGGGGACTATAACTAGACTAGACTAATGTAGCAGGGGACTATAACTAGACTAATGTAGCAGGGGACTATAACTAGACTAGGCTAATGTAGCAGGGGACTATAACTAGACTAGACTAATGTAGCAGGGGGACTATAACTAGGCTAATGTAGCAGGGGACTATAACTAGACTAGGCTAATGTAGCAGGGGACTATAACTAGACTAATGTAGCAGGGGACTATAACTAGACTAGACTAATGTAGCAGGGGACTATAACTAGACTAGACTAATGTAGCAGGGGACTATAACTAGACTAGGCTAATGTAGCAGGGGACTATAACTAGACTAGGCTAATGTAGCAGGGGACTATAACTAGACTAGACTAATGTAGCAGGGGACTATAACTAGACTAGACTAATGTAGCAGGGGACTATAACTAGACTAGACTAATGTAGCAGGGGACTATAACTAGACTAGGCTAATGTAGCAGGGGACTATAACTAGACTAGGCTAATGTAGCAGGGGACTATAACTAGACTAGGCTAATGTAGCAGGGGACTATAACTAGACTAGGCTAATGTAGCAGGGGGACTATAACTAGACTAGGCTAATGTAGCAGGGGACTATAACTAGACTAGGCTAATGTAGCAGGGGACTATAACTAGACTAGGCTAATGTAGCAGGGGGACTATAACTAGACTAGGCTAATGTAGCAGGGGACTATAACTAGACTAGGCTAATGTAGCAGGGGACTATAACTAGACTAGACTAATGTAGCAGGGGGACTATAACTAGACTAGGCTAATGTAGCAGGGGACTATAACTAGACTAATGTAGCAGGGGACTATAACTAGACTAGGCTAATGTAGCAGGGGGACTATAACTAGACTAATGTAGCAGGGGACTATAACTAGACTAGGCTAATGTAGCAGGGGGACTATAACTAGACTAGGCTAATGTAGCAGGGGACTATAACTAGACTAGGCTAATGTAGCAGGGGACTATAACTAGACTAATGTAGCAGGGGACTATAACTAGACTAGGCTAATGTAGCAGGGGACTATAACTAGACTAGACTAATGTAGCAGGGGGACTATAACTAGACTAATGTAGCAGGGGACTATAACTAGACTAGACTAATGTAGCAGGGGACTATAACTAGACTAGGCTAATGTAGCAGGGGACTATAACTAGACTAATGTAGCAGGGGACTATAACTAGACTAGGCTAATGTAGCAGGGGGACTATAACTAGACTAATGTAGCAGGGGACTATAACTAGACTAGGCTAATGTAGCAGGGGGACTATAACTAGACTAGGCTAATGTAGCAGGGGACTATAACTAGACTAGGCTAATGTAGCAGGGGACTATAACTAGACTAATGTAGCAGGGGGACTATAACTAGACTAGGCTAATGTAGCAGGGGACTATAACTAGACTAATGTAGCAGGGGACTATAACTAGACTAATGTAGCAGGGGACTATAACTAGACTAGACTAATGTAGCAGGGGACTATAACTAGACTAGGCTAATGTAGCAGGGGACTATAACTAGACTAGACTAATGTAGCAGGGGACTATAACTAGACTAGACTAATGTAGCAGGGGACTATAACTAGACTAATGTAGCAGGGGACTATAACTAGACTAGACTAATGTAGCAGGGGACTATAACTAGACTAGGCTAATGTAGCAGGGGGACTATAACTAGACTAGGCTAATGTAGCAGGGGGACTATAACTAGACTAATGTAGCAGGGGGACTATAACTAGACTAATGTAGCAGGGGACTATAACTAGACTAATGTAGCAGGGGACTATAACTAGACTAATGTAGCAGGGGACTATAACTAGACTAGGCTAATGTAGC
This sequence comes from Salvelinus alpinus, assembly GCF_045679555.1. Taxonomy (NCBI): domain Eukaryota; kingdom Metazoa; phylum Chordata; class Actinopteri; order Salmoniformes; family Salmonidae; genus Salvelinus; species Salvelinus alpinus. Next base: position 14,506 of record NW_027256178.1, read on the forward strand.
AGGGGACTATAACTAGACTAATGTAGCAGGGGGACTATAACTAGACTAATGTAGCAGGGGACTATAACTAGACTAATGTAGCAGGGGACTATAACTAGACTAGGCTAATGTAGCAGGGGACTATAACTAGACTAGGCTAATGTAGCAGGGGACTATAACTAGACTAGGCTAATGTAGCAGGGGGACTATAACTAGACTAGGCTAATGTAGCAGGGGACTATAACTAGACTAATGTAGCAGGGGACTATAACTAGACTAGACTAATGTAGCAGGGGACTATAACTAGACTAGGCTAATGTAGCAGGGGGACTATAACTAGACTAGGCTAATGTAGCAGGGGGACTATAACTAGACTAATGTAGCAGGGGGACTATAACTAGACTAATGTAGCAGGGGACTATAACTAGACTAATGTAGCAGGGGACTATAACTAGACTAATGTAGCAGGGGACTATAACTAGACTAGGCTAATGTAGCAGGGGACTATAACTAGACTAATGTAGCAGGGGGACTATAACTAGACTAATGTAGCAGGGGACTATAACTAGACTAATGTAGCAGGGGACTATAACTAGACTAGGCTAATGTAGCAGGGGACTATAACTAGACTAGGCTAATGTAGCAGGGGACTATAACTAGACTAATGTAGCAGGGGACTATAACTAGACTAGGCTAATGTAGCAGGGGGACTATAACTAGACTAATGTAGCAGGGGACTATAACTAGACTAGGCTAATGTAGCAGGGGGACTATAACTAGACTAGGCTAATGTAGCAGGGGACTATAACTAGACTAGGCTAATGTAGCAGGGGACTATAACTAGACTAATGTAGCAGGGGGACTATAACTAGACTAGGCTAATGTAGCAGGGGACTATAACTAGACTAATGTAGCAGGGGACTATAACTAGACTAATGTAGCAGGGGACTATAACTAGACTAGACTAATGTAGCAGGGGACTATAACTAGACTAGGCTAATGTAGCAGGGGACTATAACTAGACTAGACTAATGTAGCAGGGGACTATAACTAGACTAGACTAATGTAGCAGGGGACTATAACTAGACTAATGTAGCAGGGGACTATAACTAGACTAGACTAATGTAGCAGGGGACTATAACTAGACTAGGCTAATGTAGCAGGGGGACTATAACTAGACTAGGCTAATGTAGCAGGGGGACTATAACTAGACTAATGTAGCAGGGGGACTATAACTAGACTAATGTAGCAGGGGACTATAACTAGACTAATGTAGCAGGGGACTATAACTAGACTAATGTAGCAGGGGACTATAACTAGACTAGGCTAATGTAGCAGGGGACTATAACTAGACTAATGTAGCAGGGGGACTATAACTAGACTAATGTAGCAGGGGACTATAACTAGACTAATGTAGCAGGGGACTATAACTAGACTAGGCTAATGTAGCAGGGGACTATAACTAGACTAGGCTAATGTAGCAGGGGACTATAACTAGACTAGGCTAATGTAGCAGGGGGACTATAACTAGACTAGGCTAATGTAGCAGGGGACTATAACTAGACTAATGTAGCAGGGGACTATAACTAGACTAGACTAATGTAGCAGGGGACTATAACTAGACTAGGCTAATGTAGCAGGGGACTATAACTAGACTAGGCTAATGTAGCAGGGGACTATAACTAGACTAATGTAGCAGGGGACTATAACTAGACTAGGCTAATGTAGCAGGGGACTATAACTAGACTAGACTAATGTAGCAGGGGGACTATAACTAGACTAATGTAGCAGGGGACTATAACTAGACTAGACTAATGTAGCAGGGGACTATAACTAGACTAGGCTAATGTAGCAGGGGACTATAACTAGACTAATGTAGCAGGGGACTATAACTAGACTAGGCTAATGTAGCAGGGGGACTATAACTAGACTAATGTAGCAGGGGACTATAACTAGACTAGGCTAATGTAGCAGGGGGACTATAACTAGACTAGGCTAATGTAGCAGGGGACTATAACTAGACTAGGCTAATGTAGCAGGGGACTATAACTAGACTAATGTAGCAGGGGGACTATAACTAGACTAGGCTAATGTAGCAGGGGACTATAACTAGACTAATGTAGCAGGGGACTATAACTAGACTAATGTAGCAGGGGACTATAACTAGACTAGACTAATGTAGCAGGGGACTATAACTAGACTAGGCTAATGTAGCAGGGGACTATAACTAGACTAGACTAATGTAGCAGGGGACTATAACTAGACTAGACTAATGTAGCAGGGGACTATAACTAGACTAATGTAGCAGGGGACTATAACTAGACTAGACTAATGTAGCAGGGGACTATAACTAGACTAGGCTAATGTAGCAGGGGGACTATAACTAGACTAGGCTAATGTAGCAGGGGGACTATAACTAGACTAATGTAGCAGGGGGACTATAACTAGACTAATGTAGCAGGGGACTATAACTAGACTAATGTAGCAGGGGACTATAACTAGACTAATGTAGCAGGGGACTATAACTAGACTAGGCTAATGTAGCAGGGGACTATAACTAGACTAATGTAGCAGGGGGACTATAACTAGACTAATGTAGCAGGGGACTATAACTAGACTAATGTAGCAGGGGACTATAACTAGACTAGGCTAATGTAGCAGGGGACTATAACTAGACTAGGCTAATGTAGCAGGGGACTATAACTAGACTAGGCTAATGTAGCAGGGGGACTATAACTAGACTAGGCTAATGTAGCAGGGGACTATAACTAGACTAATGTAGCAGGGGACTATAACTAGACTAGACTAATGTAGCAGGGGACTATAACTAGACTAGGCTAATGTAGCAGGGGGACTATAACTAGACTAGGCTAATGTAGCAGGGGGACTATAACTAGACTAATGTAGCAGGGGGACTATAACTAGACTAATGTAGCAGGGGACTATAACTAGACTAATGTAGCAGGGGACTATAACTAGACTAATGTAGCAGGGGACTATAACTAGACTAGGCTAATGTAGCAGGGGACTATAACTAGACTAATGTAGCAGGGGGACTATAACTAGACTAATGTAGCAGGGGACTATAACTAGACTAATGTAGCAGGGGACTATAACTAGACTAGGCTAATGTAGCAGGGGACTATAACTAGACTAGGCTAATGTAGCAGGGGGACTATAACTAGACTAATGTAGCAGGGGGACTATAACTAGACTAGACTAATGTAGCAGGGGACTATAACTAGACTAGACTAATGTAGCAGGGGACTATAACTAGACTAATGTAGCAGGGGACTATAACTAGACTAATGTAGCAGGGGGACTATAACTAGACTAATGTAGCAGGGGGACTATAACTAGACTAATGTAGCAGGGGGACTATAACTAGACTAGGCTAATGTAGCAGGGGGACTATAACTAGACTAATGTAGCAGGGGGACTATAACTAGACTAGACTAATGTAGCAGGGGACTATAACTAGACTAGACTAATGTAGCAGGGGGACTATAACTAGACTAGACTAATGTAGCAGGGGACTATAACTAGACTAGACTAATGTAGCAGGGGACTATAACTAGACTAATGTAGCAGGGGACTATAACTAGACTAGACTAATGTAGCAGGGGACTATAACTAGACTAGGCTAATGTAGCAGGGGACTATAACTAGACTAATGTAGCAGGGTGACTATAACTAGACTAATGTAGCAGGGGACTATAACTAGACTAGACTAATGTAGCAGGGGACTATAACTAGACTAGACTAATGTAGCAGGGGGACTATAACTAGACTAGGCTAATGTAGCAGGGGGACTATAACTAGACTAATGTAGCAGGGGGACTATAACTAGACTAGGCTAATGTAGCAGGGGGACTATAACTAGACTAATGTAGCAGGGGGACTATAACTAGACTAATGTAGCAGGGGACTATAACTAGACTAATGTAGCAGGGGACTATAACTAGACTAATGTAGCAGGGGACTATAACTAGACTAGGCTAATGTAGCAGGGGACTATAACTAGACTAATGTAGCAGGGGGACTATAACTAGACTAATGTAGCAGGGGACTATAACTAGACTAATGTAGCAGGGGACTATAACTAGACTAGGCTAATGTAGCAGGGGACTATAACTAGACTAGGCTAATGTAGCAGGGGGACTATAACTAGACTAATGTAGCAGGGGGACTATAACTAGACTAGACTAATGTAGCAGGGGACTATAACTAGACTAGACTAATGTAGCAGGGGGACTATAACTAGACTAGACTAATGTAGCAGGGGACTATAACTAGACTAGACTAATGTAGCAGGGGACTATAACTAGACTAATGTAGCAGGGGACTATAACTAGACTAGACTAATGTAGCAGGGGACTATAACTAGACTAGGCTAATGTAGCAGGGGACTATAACTAGACTAATGTAGCAGGGTGACTATAACTAGACTAATGTAGCAGGGGACTATAACTAGACTAGACTAATGTAGCAGGGGACTATAACTAGACTAGACTAATGTAGCAGGGGGACTATAACTAGACTAATGTAGCAGGGGGACTATAACTAGACTAATGTAGCAGGGGACTATAACTAGACTAATGTAGCAGGGGACTATAACTAGACTAATGTAGCAGGGGGACTATAACTTACATTGTCAACTAAGTACTAATACATGAACTGAAAATGTCACATTCATCTTTCTATCCCTCCTGTCTGCATCCCTTTCTATCCCTCCTGTCTGCATCCCTTTCTATCCCTCCTGTCTGCATCCCTTTCTATCCCTCCTGTCTGCATCCCTTTCTATCCCTCCTGTCTGCATCCCTTTCTATCCCTCCTGTCTGCATCCCTTTCTATCCCTCCTGTCTGCATCCCTTTCTATCCCTCCTGTCTGCATCCCTTTCTATCCCTCCTGTCTGCATCCCTTTCTATCCCTCCTGTCTGCATCCCTTTCTATCCCTCCTGTCTGCATCCCTTTCTATCCCTCCTGTCTGCATCCCTTTCTATCCCTCCTGTCTGCATCCCTTTCTATCCCTCCTGTCTGCATCCCTTTCTATCCCTCCTGTCTGCATCCCTTTCTATCCCTCCTGTCTGCATCCCTTTCTATCCCTCCTGTCTGCATCCCTTTCTATCCCTCCTGTCTGCATCCCTTTCTATCCCTCCTGTCTGCATCCCTTTCTATCCCTCCTGTCTGCATCCCTTTCTATCCCTCCTGTCTGCATCCCTTTCTATCCCTCCTGTCTGCATCCCTTTCTATCCCTCCTGTCTGCATCCCTTTCTATCCCTCCTGTCTGCATCCCTTTCTATCCCTCCTGTCTGCATCCCTTTCTATCCCTCCTGTCTGCATCCCTTTCTATCCCTCCTGTCTGCATCCCTTTCTATCCCTCCTGTCTGCATCCCTTTCTATCCCTCCTGTCTGCATCCCTTTCTATCCCTCCTGTCTGCATCCCTTTCTATCCCTCCTGTCTGCATCCCTTTCTATCCCTCCTGTCTGCATCCCTTTCTATCCCTCCTGTCTGCATCCCTTTCTATCCCTCCTGTCTGCATCCCTTTCTATCCCTCCTGTCTGCATCCCTTTCTATCCCTCCTGTCTGCATCCCTTTCTATCCCTCCTGTCTGCATCCCTTTCTATCCCTCCTGTCTGCATCCCTTTCTATCCCTCCTGTCTGCATCCCTTTCTATCCCTCCTGTCTGCATCCCTTTCTATCCCTCCTGTCTGCATCCCTTTCTATCCCTCCTGTCTGCATCCCTTTCTATCCCTCCTGTCTGCATCCCTTTCTATCCCTCCTGTCTGCATCCCTTTCTATCCCTCCTGTCTGCATCCCTTTCTATCCCTCCTGTCTGCATCCCTTTCTATCCCTCCTGTCTGCATCCCTTTCTATCCCTCCTGTCTGCATCCCTTTCTATCCCTCCTGTCTGCATCCCTTTCTATCCCTCCTGTCTGCATCCCTTTCTATCCCTCCTGTCTGCATCCCTTTCTATCCCTCCTGTCTGCATCCCTTTCTATCCCTCCTGTCTGCATCCCTTTCTATCCCTCCTGTCTGCATCCCTTTCTATCCCTCCTGTCTGCATCCCTTTCTATCCCTCCTGTCTGCATCCCTTTCTATCCCTCCTGTCTGCATCCCTTTCTATCCCTCCTGTCTGCATCCCTTTCTATCCCTCCTGTCTGCATCCCTTTCTATCCCTCCTGTCTGCATCCCTTTCTATCCCTCCTGTCTGCATCCCTTTCTATCCCTCCTGTCTGCATCCCTTTCTATCCCTCCTGTCTGCATCCCTTTCTATCCCTCCTGTCTGCATCCCTTTCTATCCCTCCTGTCTGCATCCCTTTCTATCCCTCCTGTCTGCATCCCTTTCTATCCCTCCTGTCTGCATCCCTTTCTATCCCTCCTGTCTGCATCCCTTTCTATCCCTCCTGTCTGCATCCCTTTCTATCCCTCCTGTCTGCATCCCTTTCTATCCCTCCTGTCTGCATCCCTTTCTATCCCTCCTGTCTGCATCCCTTTCTATCCCTCCTGTCTGCATCCCTTTCTATCCCTCCTGTCTGCATCCCTTTCTATCCCTCCTGTCTGCATCCCTTTCTATCCCTCCTGTCTGCATCCCTTTCTATCCCTCCTGTCTGCATCCCTTTCTATCCCTCCTGTCTGCATCCCTTTCTATCCCTCCTGTCTGCATCCCTTTCTATCCCTCCTGTCTGCATCCCTTTCTATCCCTCCTGTCTGCATCCCTTTCTATCCCTCCTGTCTGCATCCCTTTCTATCCCTCCTGTCTGCATCCCTTTCTATCCCTCCTGTCTGCATCCCTTTCTATCCCTCCTGTCTGCATCCCTTTCTATCCCTCCTGTCTGCATCCCTTTCTATCCCTCCTGTCTGCATCCCTTTCTATCCCTCCTGTCTGCATCCCTTTCTATCCCTCCTGTCTGCATCCCTTTCTATCCCTCCTGTCTGCATCCCTTTCTATCCCTCCTGTCTGCATCCCTTTCTATCCCTCCTGTCTGCATCCCTTTCTATCCCTCCTGTCTGCATCCCTTTCTATCCCTCCTGTCTGCATCCCTTTCTATCCCTCCTGTCTGCATCCCTTTCTATCCCTCCTGTCTGCATCCCTTTCTATCCCTCCTGTCTGCATCCCTTTCTATCCCTCCTGTCTGCATCCCTTTCTATCCCTCCTGTCTGCATCCCTTTCTATCCCTCCTGTCTGCATCCCTTTCTATCCCTCCTGTCTGCATCCCTTTCTATCCCTCCTGTCTGCATCCCTTTCTATCCCTCCTGTCTGCATCCCTTTCTATCCCTCCTGTCTGCATCCCTTTCTATCCCTCCTGTCTGCATCCCTTTCTATCCCTCCTGTCTGCATCCCTTTCTATCCCTCCTGTCTGCATCCCTTTCTATCCCTCCTGTCTGCATCCCTTTCTATCCCTCCTGTCTGCATCCCTTTCTATCCCTCCTGTCTGCATCCCTTTCTATCCCTCCTGTCTGCATCCCTTTCTATCCCTCCTGTCTGCATCCCTTTCTATCCCTCCTGTCTGCATCCCTTTCTATCCCTCCTGTCTGCATCCCTTTCTATCCCTCCTGTCTGCATCCCTTTCTATCCCTCCTGTCTGCATCCCTTTCTATCCCTCCTGTCTGCATCCCTTTCTATCCCTCCTGTCTGCATCCCTTTCTATCCCTCCTGTCTGCATCCCTTTCTATCCCTCCTGTCTGCATCCCTTTCTATCCCTCCTGTCTGCATCCCTTTCTATCCCTCCTGTCTGCATCCCTTTCTATCCCTCCTGTCTGCATCCCTTTCTATCCCTCCTGTCTGCATCCCTTTCTATCCGTCTTGACTTGGCAAGTGAAGTGCAATATTGTAGCCTTACCAATCAACCAACTGGTGAGTTTCTGGCCCAACGACTGTATATATGAAGGTCTGACCCCAAGCTGTCACTAGAAAAGTTGCAATATTGTATCAGCTAGTCTCTTCTGAACCCTCGGAGTTTCCCGCTCCAGTGAGCTTGGGACAGACACAGCTGTTTTTCTCAAAGGGAAATATGTTCAGGTGTTCCAGAGTCTCACCTGGATATGTGGGTTCCTCAGAGCATGGCATTTTGTTCTTTCACACCGAGGCCTGGTGATTATCGAGGGGGAGAGTTTTTGGAAAGAGTTTTCAAATACTCTGAGGAACTATTATCATTCGTACTTAGTAAACCAAAGGAAATCAGTCATCCCCTAATGGGCACTTTCCTACATTTGCTCGCAGCAGACCAGTTAGCCTACTTCTACAAGGTCTGTCTCTGTTAACATTAAGACGATAGAGAAACCAGACATGTGCTCATCGGTCACATGGAGCACACCTAACTCCATCAGTTCACTAATACCTAGCTACGTGCTTGTGTTTCTAGCTCCATCAGTTCACTAATACCTAGCTACATGCTTGTGTTTCTAGCTCCATCAGTTCACTAATACCTAGCTACATGCTTGTGTTTCTAGCTCCATCAGTTCACTAATACCTAGCTACATGCTTGTGTTTCTAGCTCCATCAGTTCACTAATACCTAGCTACATGCTTGTGTTTCTAGCTCCATCAGTTCACTAATACCTAGCTACATGCTTGTGTTTCTAGCTCCATCAGTTCACTAATACCTAGCTACATGCTTGTGTTTCTAGCTCCATCAGTTCACTAATACCTAGCTACATGCTTGTGTTTCTAGCTCCATCAGTTCACTAATACCTAGCTACATGCTTGTGTTTCTAGCTCCATCAGTTCACTAATACCTAGCTACATGCTTGTGTTTCTAGCTCCATCAGTTCACTAATACCTAGCTACATGCTTGTGTTTCTAGCTCCATCAGTTCACTAATACCTAGCTACATTCTTGTGTTTCTAGCTCCATCAGTTCACTAATACCTAGCTACATGCTTGTGTTTCTAGCTCCATCAGTTCACTAATACCTAGCTACTACATGCTTGTGTTTCTAGCTCCATCAGTTCACTAATACCTAGCTATATGCTTGTTTTTCTAGCTCCATCAGTTCACTAATACCTAGCTACATGCTTGTGTTTCTAGCTCCATCAGTTGACTAATACCTAGCTAAATGCTTGTGTTTCTAGCTCCATCAGTTCACTAACACCTAGCTACATGCTTGTGTTTCTAGCTCCATCAGTTCACTAATACCTAGCTACATGCTTGTGTTTCTAGCTCCATCAGTTCACTAATACCTAGCTAAATGCTTGTGTTTCTAGCTCCATCAGTTCACTAATACCTAGCTAAATGCTTGTGTTTCTAGCTCCATCAGTTCACTAATACCTAGCTAAATGCTTGTGTTTCTAGCTCCATCAGTTCACTAATACCTAGCTACATGCTTGTGTTTCTAGCTCCATCAGTTCACTAATACCTAGCTACATGCTTGTGTTTCTAGCTCCATCAGTTCACTAATACCAAGCTACATGCTTGTGTTTCTAGCTCCATCAGTTCACTAATACCTAGCTACATGCTTGTGTTTCTAGCTCCATCAGTTCACTAATACCTAGCTAAATGCTTGTGTTTCTAGCTCCATCAGTTCACTAATACCTAGCTACATGCTTGTGTTTCTAGCTCCATCAGTTCACTAATACCTAGCTACATGCTTGTGTTTCTAGCTCCATCAGTTCACTAATACCTAGCTACATGCTTGTGTTTCTAGCTCCATCAGTTCACTAATACCTAGCTACATGCTTGTGTTTCTAGCTCCATCAGTTCACTAATACCAAGCTACATGCTTGTGTTTCTAGCTCCATCAGTTCACTAATACCTAGCTACATGCTTGTGTTTCTAGCTCCATCAGTTCACTAATACCAAGCTACATGCTTGTGTTTCTAACTCCATCAGTTCACTAATACCTAGCTACATGCTTGTGTTTCTAGCTCCATCAGTTCACTAATACCTAGCTACATGCTTGTGTTTCTAGCTCCATCAGTTCACTAATACCTAGCTAAATGCTTGTGTTTCTAGCTCCATCAGTTCACTAATACCAAGCTACATGCTTGTGTTTCTAACTCCATCAGTTCACTAATACCTAGCTACATGCTTGTGTTTCTAGCTCCATCAGTTCACTAATACCTAGCTACATGCTTGTGTTTCTACAATGAAATATTTGACATAACTCGTAAAGGATGGTATGATATAATCCTTAACTTGTTTCTAACAAGTGTAGCACGTTGTAAACAACGTTTGCACTCCGAGAATGAGAATGAATGTAAATGAATGTAATTAATACATGCATTAACAGAAATGAATGTGACCAAATGATGGGGATTAACGGTACATTTACTACTGGTTACATTTGTAATGGGGAATTCATAAAGGTAAACAACCAAAAGGATAACACAATAACACAATAAATGCACAAGAATTGGCGGGAGACAATCTGGCGAGCTGAGCGAATTCTGAAGAGATGTGCCAATATCTTTGCCACACACTCCTTCCCTTCTTGTCTCAACATTTCAAATTATTCTCGAGACGCATCATCTTCACATATATATTTTAGATGCATAGGTTTTCACGGAGAGCCACGTCTCGGTAATCAGCTAATCCTGTTGGCACGCAGTCTGCAGTGACTACTGCTACTGAATCTAGTCAGGCTACTCATCAGGTTAGGAATTAGATTGTATTATTAGCATTCAGAAACTTTATTAGAAAGGTGATTGTTTTCAACCCCCTGCTCTCAGGATCCTTACTCAAAAACATCTTCCCGCGATTATGCCCCCAAAAGCCGACACCACGACGGCTCTCAAGGAACTACTCTGGACTATGTGCAAACTGGAAACCGCTTATCCTGAAGGCCGCATGTTATTATAGTTAGGGACTTGAACAAAGGAAATCTGAGGAAAATACATCTCCTGTGCTACACGCACAACACGTACCCTGGATTATTGCTACTCTCTGGCTACAAGGCCCTCCCCTGCCCTCAGATTGGCAAATCAGATCATTCCTCCATTCTACTGCTGCCCACTTATAGGAAAAAAACTTAAACAGGAAGCTCCCATGGTAAGGACAGTGCAAGGTTGGTCTGACCAGTAGGAATCTATGCTTTAAGACTGTTTTGGTCATGCGTACTGGAAAAAGTTCTGGGTTGCAGAACATTTCCCAGTATACACTGACTCGTCTCTGGGTTCATCAGGAAGTGCATAGAGGATGTTGTTCCTACAGGATGTTGTTCCTACAGGATGTTGTTCCTACAGGATGTTGTTCCTACAGGATGTTGTTCCTACGGGATGTTGTTCCTACAGGATGTTGTTCCTACAGGATGTTGTTCCTACAGGATGTTGTTCCTACGGGATGTTGTTCCTACGGGATGTTGTTCCTACAGGATGTTGTTCCTACAGGATGTTGTTCCTACAGGATGTTGTTCCTACGGGATGTTGTTCCTACAGGATGTTGTTCCTACGGGATGTTGTTCCTACGGGATGTTGTTCCTACGGGATGTTGTTCCTACGGGATGTTGTTCCTACGGGATGTTGTTCCTACAGGATGTTGTTCCTACAGGATGTTGTTCCTACGGGATGTTGTTCCTACAGGATGTTGTTCCTACAGGATGTTGTTCCTACAGGATGTTGTTCCTACAGGATGTTGTTCCTACGGGATGTTGTTCCTACAGGATGTTGTTCCTACGGGATGTTGTTCCTACAGGATGTTGTTCCTACAGGATGTTGTTCCTACAGGATGTTGTTCCTACGTGATGTTGTTCCTACAGGATGTTGTTCCTACAGGATGTTGTTCCTACGGGATGTTGTTCCTACGGGATGTTGTTCCTACGGGATGTTGTTCCTACGGGATGTTGTTCCTACAGGATGTTGTTCCTACAGGATGTTTTTCCTACAGGATGTTGTTCCTACAGGATGTTGTTCCTACGGGATGTTGTTCCTACAGGATGTTGTTCCTACAGGATGTTGTTCCTACAGGATGTTGTTCCTACGGGATGTTGTTCCTACAGGATGTTGTTCCTACAGGATGTTGTTCCTACAGGATGTTGTTCCTACGGGATGTTGTTCCTACAGGATGTTGTTCCTACAGGATGTTGTTCCTACAGGATGTTGTTCCTACGGGATGTTGTTCCTACGGGATGTTGTTCCTACAGGATGTTGTTCCTACAGGATGTTGTTCCTACGGGATGTTGTTCCTACGGGATGTTGTTCCTACGGGATGTTGTTCCTACAGGATGTTGTTCCTACAGGATGTTGTTCCTACAGGATGTTGTTCCTACAGGATGTTGTTCCTACGGGATGTTGTTCCTACAGGATGTTGTTCCTACAGGATGTTGTTCCTACAGGATGTTGTTCCTACAGGATGTTGTTCCTACGGGATGTTGTTCCTACAGGATGTTGTTCCTACGGGATGTTGTTCCTACGGGATGTTGTTCCTACGGGATGTTGTTCCTACAGGATGTTGTTCCTACAGGATGTTGTTCCTACAGGATGTTGTTCCTACAGGATGTTGTTCCTACAGGATGTTGTTCCTACGGGATGTTGTTCCTACAGGATGTTATTCCTACAGGATGTTGTTCCTACAGGATGTTGTTCCTACGGGATGTTGTTCCTACAGGATGTTGTTCCTACAGGATGTTGTTCCTACGGGATGTTGTTCCTACAGGATGTTGTTCCTACGGGATGTTGTTCCTACAGGATGTTTAGAACTTATCCAAATCAATATTGACGCCAAACTGAAAGCGCGACCACCTCATTTAACCACGGCAAGTTGACTGGGAACATGGATGTGTACAAACAGAACAGCTGCGACCTCAGTAAGACAATCAAAGAGGCAAAACAACAGTACAGGGACAAAGTGTTGCAATTCAACAGCTCAATCACGGATTATAAAGGCTAAACCAGGACACAGACTCCTCGCTCCCAGAAAAGCTAAACACCTTCTTCGCCCAATTCGCGGAAAATAACATTGAGCAGTCGGCGCAAGTCCCCAACACTCACAAGGACTGTGTGCTCTCGTTCTTCGTAGCCGACTTGAGTAAGTAATTTAAGCATGTTAACCTCGCAGGTCTGCTGGCCCAGACAGCATCCCATGTCGCATCCTCAGAGCATGTGCAGACCAACTGGTGTCTGTTGTCCCCAGTTGCTTAAAGACCATTGTTCATGTACCCAAGAAAGGTAACTGAACTAAATGACTATTGCCCCGTAGCACTCACTTATGTCATCATGAAGTGCCAGGACCTCCGCCAGGCTGATCCTCAACATGCGGGCCCCACAGGGGTGCGTGCTCAGCCCCCTCCTGTACACCCTGTTCCCCCATGACTGCATGATTGCAATCCAACTATATTATCAAGTTTGCTAACGACACGATAGTGGTAAGCCTGATTACCAACATCAATTATATAGTCTTCAGCGAGGAGGTGAAAGCCCTGGCGGAGTGGTGCCAGGAAAATAACCTCTCCCTCAACATCAACAAAACGAAGGAGCTGATCTTGGACTAAAGAAGACAGCAGAGAGAGCACCCCCCCCCCATCCACATCAACGAAGCCGCAGTGTAGAGGGTAAAAAGCTTCAAGTTCCTCGGCGTGCACATCCCTGAAAACCTGAAATGGTCCCTTCACACAGACAGCGTGATGAAGAAGGTGCAACAGTGCCTCTTCAACCACAGGAGGCTAATGAAATTCGGCCCCTAAGACCATCGTGAACTTGTACAGATGCACCATTGAGAGCATCCTGTCGGGCTGTATCACAGCCTCAGCCACCCAAGCCACGGCCTGTTCACCCCGCTACCATCCAACAAGGCGAGGTCAGTAAAGGTGCATCGAAGCTGAGTGCGAGAGACTGAGTAACAGCTTCTATCTCCAGGCCATCAGACTGCTATTAAATAGCTTTCACTTGCTGGCCTCTGCCCAGTACCCTGCCCAGAACCATAGCGGCTGCTGCCCTGTGTACATAGAGTTATTGAACACTGGTCACTTTAATAATGTTTACGTACTGTTTCACCACTTTATATGTATATACTATATTCTAGTCATGGCTCATCCTATATAACTACTGCGGTACACTTCATATGTATAATACTGTATTCTAGTGTGTGTACTCTTTGTTTTTTTACTGAACTGATGGCACTAGAAACACAAGCATGTAGCTAGGTATTAGTGAACTGATGGAGCTAGAAACACAAGCATGTAGCTAGGTATTAGTGAACTGATGGAGCTAGAAACACAAGCATGTAGCTAGGTATTAGTGAACTGATGGAGCTAGAAACACAAGCATGTAGCTAGGTATTAGTGAACTGATGGAGCTAGAAACACAAGCATGTAGCTAGGTATTAGTGAACTGATGGAGCTAGAAACACACGCATGTAGCTAGGTATTAGTGAACTGATGGAGCTAGAAACACACGCATGTAGCTAGGTATTAGTGAACTGATGGAGCTAGAAACACAAGCATTTCGCTACACCTGCCATAACATCAATACATCTGTTGTACGTGTCCAATAAACTTGATTTGATTTGTATTGAGTACATGTGTGTGTTACAGTATGACGTGTGCACTGTAAATTAATTGTACGGAAAGTCAAATCTGTTCTCTAATTGGCTTAAATCAGCACTGTTGGAAGTTGATTCAGTTCTCTGATTGGCAGAGTGTTGATTAACCCACCCATGGGTACAGTAGGGATGACGGGGTCGATGGAGGAGGGCTTAGCCTTGACAGGAATGGGTGTGGTTGGTCCGTTCACCATCACATGACCTGGAGAGGAGACACATGTAGAGGTCAGGGGTCAGGGGTCAAGACTGGGATTGCAAAACAATCAATGAATAAATCATTCACTCAAAAATATATTTATAAAGCTGTTTAACATCAGCAGTGGTCACAAAGTGCTTTTACAGTTACCCAGCCTAACGCCCAAAGAGCAAACAGAAGCAGAATAACAGTTACCCAGCCTAAAGCCCCACAAAGAGCAAACAGAAGCAGAATAACAGTTACCCAGCCTAACGCCCAAAGAGCAAACAGAAGCAGAATAACAGTTACCCAGCCTAAAGCCCCACAAAGAGCAAACAGAAGCAGAATAACAGTTACCCAGCCTAACGCCCAAAGAGCTAACAGAAGCAGAATAACAGTTACCCAGCCTAAAGCCCCACAAAGAGCAAACAGAAGCAGAATAACAGTTACCCAGCCTAACACCCAAAGAACAAACAGAAGCAGAATAACAGTTACCCGGCCTAAAGCCCCACAAAGAGCAAACAGAAGCAGAATAACAGTTACACAGCCTAACACCCAAAGAGCAAACAGAAGCAGAATAACAGTTACCCAGCCTAACACCCAAAGAGCAAACAGAAGCAGAATAACAGTTACACAGCCTAACACCCAAAGAGCAAACAGAAGCAGAATAACATTTACCCAGCCTAACACCCAAAGAGCAAACAGAAGCAGAATAACAGTTACCCAGCCTAAAGCCCCAAAAAGAGTAAACAGAAGCAGAATAACAGTTACACAGCCTAACACCCAAATACCAAACAGAAGCAGAATAACAGTTACCCAGCCTAACACCCAAAGAGCAAACAGAAGCAGAATAACAGTTACCCAGCCTAACACCCAAAGAGCAAACAGAAGCAGAATAACAGTTACCCGGCCTAACACCCAAAGAGTAAACAGGAGCAGAATAACAGTTACCCAGCCTAAAGCCCCAAAAAGAGTAAACAGAAGCAGAATAACAGTTACCCAGCCTAACACCCAAAGAGCAAACAGAAGCAGAATAACAGTTACCCAGCCTAACACCCAAAGAGCAAACAGAAGTAGAATAACAGTTACCTGGCCTAAAGCCCCACAAAGAGCAAACAGAAGCAGAATAACAGTTACCCAGCCTAACACCCAAAGAGCAAACAGAAGCAGAATAACAGTTACCCGGCCTAAAGCCCCACAAAGAGCAAACAGAAGCAGAATAACAGTTACCCAGCCTAAAGCCCCACAAAGAGCAAACAGAAGTAGAATAACAGTTACCCAGCCTAACACCCAAAGAGCAAACAGAAGCAGAATAACAGTTACCCAGCCTAACACCCAAAGAGCAAACAGAAGCAGAATAACAGTTACCCGGCCTAAAGCCCCACAAAGAGCAAACAGAAGCAGAATAACAGTTACCCAGCCTAACACCCAAAGAGTAAACAGAAGCAGAATAACAGTTACCCAGCCTAACACCCAAAGAGCAAACAGAAGCAGAATAACAGTTACCCAGCCTAACACCCAAAGAGCAAACAGAAGTAGAATAACAGTTACCCGGCCTAAAGCCCCACAAAGAGCAAACAGAAGCAGAATAACAGTTACCCAGCCTAACGCCCAAAGAGCAAACAGAAGCAGAATAACAGTTACCCGGCCTAAGACCCAAAGAGCAAACAGAAGCAGAATAACAGTTACCCACCCTAACACCCAAAGATCAAACAGAAGCAGAATAACAGTTACCCAATCTAACACCCAAAGAGCAAACAGAAGCAGAATAACAGTTGAAAAATAACTCCTTGGAGAGGAGCCAGGTAAAGTTGTGTTGGTACCCAGGTAGTGCAGTAGTTTCTGTGCCCTGTTCTGGACCGGCTTCATGATAAACAGGTTCTGGTTCTCGTCTATAAACTGAGTGTCCACTGTACTGTGTAGAAATTGGTGATTACTCAGAAC
>NW_027256179.1:2500-10000 GCF_045679555.1 Salvelinus alpinus
GATGAAGACGCCGGTGTGTCGCCAATGATTCAAGGTTGGAATACTCAAATTTTTAAAGACTATGCGACCTTTACTAATGGTATCAACCCTTCGGTTAAACGCCTTGATAATAGTCGCACCAGTCTGTCCCGAGTACGGGAATTCCTCCACATTATGTCCGAGGGCAAACTCGATGAAGGACTGTGTTTTCTGGACAACTACATGCGTGTGTATGACTGGTATGGGAAGATTGAAGGCCGTGGTTTGGCACCATCCACATTAAAAATGTACCGATCCGATGTTAGAAGTTTCCTGAAATATCTTATAGAGTTTCGGCCGCAAAATATGCAAGCTGAAGTCAAAATGATTCGAAAAATGTTACTATGCTTTGCAAAGATGGACAGGAGTTCTAGGCAGAGTCAGGCAACGCACAAGGCACAATTTCGCAGACGCTGCAGGGACGAGGTGCTCAGCGCTGCGGATTTAAACCGATTTGTTGAGTTAAGTAATCGATCTATTCCTGATGTTCTCAGTAGGCTGGAAGTCCGAGCCACCTCCTCTGACAGACGTAGGTTTGCGGCTCTCATGTCCAGCCGGTTGGCCATATTTAATGGCACTCGACGATCCCCAGTCACCATGTTCAGTGAGAGTGATTTTACAGAAGTATCCTTGGAAAGTGGGGTTTATCAGATGTGCGTTGCAAGCCACAAAACTAACTCCAGCTTCGGGGAGTGCAGAATTGTTCTATCGCAGGAGGAATACACTTGGCTTAAACAATTCCATGAGATCCGGCCTCATCTGAGTGGAATTACCCCAGACACAACACTCTTCTTTTTCACATCCTGCGGGAAACCATATTTGAATCTCTGTGCATTTGTGGGAAAGATATTTGCAGAGTTCGGCATTGGAAGTAAAGTGACATTTGGAACAATTCGACGAAGCATTGCTACATTGAACTTTAATCATGGGTCGGTTACAGACCGGGGAACTGTGGCTGACCATATGTGTCACTCTCTGGAAACACAGTCACGTTACTACCGTTACCATAATTTGCCTCGTAACGCAAGCCAAGCTCGGACATTAATTGAGAGACAAATCAATCCATGAAGAACTCAAATAAAGACATTAATTTAGAAATATGTCCTTTGCTTTGTGTGTCATTTAAACCCATTATAAAATTGTGGGCCTGGTAACCCAAAAGAGGGCACTTAGCCGTTTTTCAGGAAAGGCATCTGGGTTACCAGATGCCCTGTGTTCGATTTGGGTTACCAGATGCCCTATGTTCGATTTGGGTTACCAGATGCCCTCCATTATATTTGGGTTACCAGATGCCCTATGTTCGATTTGGGTTACCAGATGCCCTGTGTTCGATTTGGGTTACCAGATGCCCTCTATTCGTTTTGGGTTACCAGATGCCCTCTATTCAATTTGGGTTACCAGATGCCCTATGTTCGATTTGGGTTACCAGATGCACTGTTAGATTTGGGTTACCAGATGCCCTCTATTCGTTTTGGGTTACCAGATGCCCTCTATTCGTTTTGGGTTACCAGATGCCCTATGTTCGATTTGGGTTACCAGATGCACTGTTAGCTTTGGGTTACCAGATGCCCTATGTTCGATTTGGGTTACCAGATGCCCTCTATTCGATTTGGGTTACCAGACGCACGGGGTCCGTTTTGGGTTACCAGATGCCCTATGTTCGATTTGGGTTACCAGACGCACGGGGTTCGTTTTGGGTTACCAGATGCCCTATGTTCGATTTGGGTTACCAGATGCCCTCTATTCGATTTGGGTTACCAGACGCACGGGGTTCGTTTTGGGTTACCAGACGCACGGGGTCCGTTTTGGGTTACCAGATGCCCTCTATTCGATTTGGGTTACCAGACGCACGGGGTCCGTTTTGGGTTACCAGATGCCCTATGTTCGATTTGGGTTACCAGACGCACGGTGTTCGTTTTGGGTTACCAGATGCCCTATGTTCGATTTGGGTTACCAGATGCCCTCTATTCGATTTGGGTTACCAGACGCACGGGGTCCGTTTTGGGTTACCAGATGCCCTATGTTCGATTTGGGTTACCAGACGCACGGGGTTCGTTTTGGGTTACCAGATGCCCTATGTTCGATTTGGGTTACCAGATGCCCTCTATTCGATTTGGGTTACCAGACGCACGGGGTTCGTTTTGGGTTACCAGACGCACGGGGTCCGTTTTGGGTTACCAGATGCCCTCTATTCGATTTGGGTTACCAGACGCACGGGGTCCGTTTTGGGTTACCAGATGCCCTATGTTCGATTTGGGTTACCAGACGCACGGGGTCCGTTTTGGGTTACCAGATGCCTTATGTTCGATTTGGGTTACCAGACGCATGGGGTCCGTTTTGGGTTACCAGATGCCCTATGTTCGATTTGGGTTACCAGACGCACGGGGTTCGTTTTGGGTTACCAGATGCCCTATGTTCGATTTGGGTTACCAGACGCACGGGGTTCGTTTTGGGTTACCAGATGCCCTATGTTCGATTTGGGTTACCAGATGCCCGAGGTCCGTTTTGGGTTACCAGGTGCACGCGGTCCGTAACAGCGGGACTATGGTCTTTAATGCCCGAGGAGGGGTGCTTAAGTGTGGGTGCCCTGGTTCGCCTGGTGTGCAAGGTTGTGGAGGTGGGGGTGTCCCTGGCTGTAAGTAATGCCCAGAGAGAGGGGTGTTGATCCGGGTCAGTGAGTGAATGCCTAGTGCGCCTGGTAACCCATAAGTAAAAACATAAGGTGATGTCAGTAGGCTAGTCCTTATATATTTTTCTAAAAGCTCCAATAATCACTCAGGCCGGCCCCCACTGACTTGTGCCCGCAGTATGGTGCTCCCAAGTCGGGCATTTAGGTATGTAGCCCATTTAAAAGCATTTACATTCGATTTAAATATATGCACCTGGTAACCTAAAAGTGGGCACATAGAATATTTTCGAGAGGAAAGGACATAGCCGATTTTCTGAAGAGTTCAACATAGAATATTTTCTGACTTTTTTTTGGAAAGCTCTATAAATCCCTCAGGCCGGCCCCCACCGACTTGGGCCCGTAGTATGGTGCTCCCATAGCGGGCATTGAGGTGTGTAGCCCATTTAAAGGCATTTAAATTCGATTTGAATAAATGCACCTGGTAACCTAAAAGTGGGCACTTAGAAAATATTCGAGAGGAAAAAACATAGCCGATTTTCTGAAGAGTTCAACATAGAATATTTTCTGACATTTTTTTGGAAAGCTCTATAAATCACTCAGGCCGGCCCCCACCGACTTGGGCCCGTAGTATGGTGCTCCCATAGCGGGCATTGAGGTGTGTAGCCCATTTAAAAGCATTTACATTCGATTTAAATATATGCACCTGGTAACCTAAAAGTGGGCACATAGAATATTTTCGAGAGGAAAGGACATAGCCGATTTTCTGAAGAGTTCAACATAGAATATTTTCTGACTTTTTTTTGGAAAGCTCTATAAATCACTCAGACCGGCCCCCACTGACTTGGGCCCATAGTATGGTGCTCCCAAGTCGGGCATTGAGGTGAGTAGCCCATCTAAATGAATTTAAATTCGTTATAAATATATGCACCTGGTAACCCATAAGTAAAAACATAAGGTGATGTCGGTTGTCTGGTCCTATGCACCTGGTAACCCAAAAGAGGGGACATAGCCGTTTTTCTGAAAAGTTCAACATAGAAAGTATTCAGACCTTTTTGTAAAAGCTCCATAAATCCCTCAGGCCGGCCCCCACCGACTTGGCCACGTAGTATGATGCTCCCATAGCGGGCATTGAGGTGTGTAGCCCATTTAAAATCATTTTAAACCATTATAAAATTGTGGGCCTGGTAACCTAAAAGAGGGCACTTAGAAAATATTCGAGAGGAAAGGACATAGCCGTTTTTCTGAGCTGTCCAACATAGAAAATATTCAGACCTTTTTGTAAAAGCTCCATAAATCCCTCAGGCCGGCCCCCACCGACTTGGGCCCGTAGTATGGTGCTCCCATAGCGGGCATTGAGGTGTGTAGCCCATTTAAAGGCATTTAAATTCGATTTGAATAAATGCACCTGGTAACCTAAAAGTGGGCACTTAGAAAATATTCGAGAGGAAAAAACATAGCCGATTTTCTGAAGAGTTCAACATAGAATATTTTCTGACATTTTTTTGGAAAGCTCTATAAATCACTCAGGCCGGCCCCCACCGACTTGGGCCCGTAGTATGGTGCTCCCATAGCGGGCATTGAGGTGTGTAGCCCATTTAAAAGCATTTACATTCGATTTAAATATATGCACCTGGTAACCTAAAAGTGGGCACATAGAATATTTTCGAGAGGAAAGGACATAGCCGATTTTCTGAAGAGTTCAACATAGAATATTTTCTGACTTTTTTTTGGAAAGCTCTATAAATCACTCAGACCGGCCCCCACTGACTTGGGCCCATAGTATGGTGCTCCCAAGTCGGGCATTGAGGTGAGTAGCCCATCTAAATGAATTTAAATTCGTTATAAATATATGCACCTGGTAACCCATAAGTAAAAACATAAGGTGATGTCGGTTGTCTGGTCCTATGCACCTGGTAACCCAAAAGAGGGGACATAGCCGTTTTTCTGAAAAGTTCAACATAGAAAGTATTCAGACCTTTTTGTAAAAGCTCCATAAATCCCTCAGGCCGGCCCCCACCGACTTGTACCCGCAGTATGGTTGTTCCATAGCGGGTTAGGAGGTATGTAGCCCATCGAAAAGCATTTAAAACCATTATAAAATTGTGGGCCTGGTAACCTAAAAAAAATACCAGGTGCACGGAAAAAAACACCAGGCGCACGGGATGATGGATTAGTCCAGACATTTTGTAAAAGCTCCATAAATCCCTCAGGCCGGCCCCCACCGACTTGGCCCCGTAGTATGATGCTCCCATAGCGGGCATTGAGGTGTGTAGCCCCTCTAAATTAATTTTAAACCATTATAAAATTGTGGGCCTGGTAACCTAAAAAAAATACCAGGCGTACGGAAAAAAACACCAGGTGCACGGGCTGGTAAATTGGTCCAGACATCTCAGGCCGGCCCCTACTGACTTGTGCCCGCAGTATGATGCTCCCATAGCGGGCATTGAGGTGTGTAGCCCATTTAAAATCATTTTAAACCATTATAAAATTGTGGGCCTGGTAACCCAAAAGAGGGCACTTAGCCGTTTTTCTGAGCTGTCCAACATAGAAAGTATTCAGACCTTTTTCTAAAAGCTCCATAAATCCCTCAGGCCGGCCCCCACCGACTTGTACCCGCAGTATGGTTGTTCCATAGCGGGTTAGGAGGTATGTAGCCCATCGAAAAGCATTTAAAACCATTATAAAATTGTGGGCCTGGTAACCCAAAAAAAATACCAGGTGCACGGAAAAAAACACCAGGCGCACGGGATGATGGATTAGTCCAGACATTTTGTAAAAGCTCCATAAATCCCTCAGGCCGGCCCCCACCGACTTGGCCCCGTAGTATGATGCTCCCATAGCGGGCATTGAGGTGTGTAGCCCCTCTAAATTAATTTTAAACCATTATAAAATTGTGGGCCTGGTAACCTAAAAAAAATACCAGGCGTACGGAAAAAAACACCAGGTGCACGGAAAAAAACACCAGGTGCACGGGCTGGTAAATTGGTCCAGACATATCAGGCCGGCCCCCACCGACTTGGCCCCGTAGTATGGTGCTCCCAAGTCGGGCATTGAGGTGTGTAGCCCATCGAAAATCATTTAAAACCATTATAAAATTGTGGGCCTGGTAACCCAAAAAAAATACCAGGTGCACGGAAAAAAACACCAGGTGCACGAAGGTGGCACTCTGTCACTTTTTCGACCAATTCCCGAAATATTCAAATAATGATTAAAAACAATTCCCGATGGGCTAGAGGTCCCACATTTTGGCTCATACCCTCTCTCGTGATGGGCAACAGTTACAGATTGTAAATTTATTTTCGGAACCATAGGAATCTATTGGACTGGCAATTTCCATTTTTTCCCAAAACATTAAAACACGATTTTCTATTAAAATGTTTTATAGAAAAACGGTTATAATTATATGTAAATGTTCATCTATGTGTACCCTTTCGTGCAAAAAAAACCTCAACCAGATTGGAGTTGTACTTTTTGAGTTATTACCGTTTTAATATATTTAATTTTCCTCGAAAATCGAGGCACACTGACATTAATTGATTGACACGCCCTTTTTCGATAATTCGGCCTGTCCGGCGATGACACACTCCCTGGTGTGTGGACCAGACAGGTACCAGCGCGATATTAGAAACCTGACTTTTGACAACAAGACTTCCATGTCCTAGAGAGTTGAGGGTGGTGGCAAACTACTCTGTCCGATTATAAACGGTGAAATGGACACTTTAGAGGGATGTGAGCCCCTCGGAACCATGGTCCATTGGACCTTTTACCGCCGGCGACCGATTTAGGGTGTTATTCCAACCCTTCGGCGCCCGATGTGTCCTAACTTTTGTTCCAAGTGTCCCAGCTTGGTGGTGGGAGGATATTGAGCTCTGTCCTGGACAGGTGCTCTATCCCAGCTATCACCTTGTGGGTTTGGATCATCAATGACCATGGTTTCCTATCCTATGAAGGTGCCAAACCCTTCGGCGACCTATTGGTGGTTGTTTAGCCCCGGTAAGGGCTGACGCTCCAGTCCTCTCTCTATCTTGGTTCACGTTGGGTCTCCATGGTTCTCCTCTGTTGATCAAGTGAGTTAAATTTCTTCTGACCGATTTGCATTCGAATTCCACCTGGGAGGGCACCTGTCGGCAGGCATTAGCTGTGTTCAGTCGGTGTGTTCCTCCCGCCCCATGTGGATTGCCTCTATCGGGGGAGCCCCTTTCGGATTCGGTTCATCCCGTATTTCGATATGCTTCAGCCGCGCACCGTCCTAGCGAGATCCAGCCGACCCGTCTGACCTAGTGGCCCTACATTGGTGTTCCGGTGCGGGGAGTGACCCACCCAAGCAGCGATGCATGAGGTGATGTTCATCCCGCAACGCACCGGCGCCAGAGACACAATTTCTCAAACCCTTTCTTCACATAAATCTTCCCATATACTGACCCCAGTGGTCTGGTTATGGTTGTGGTTACCCCGCGGTTCAGTTGATGGCCTTCCGAATAAGCCATCAGGCTAGATTCGCGACCTTATAGGCGGTGCCCTGGCATTGGACCTTAAGAGCGGTGCCTTTTTGACCTGTGGCACCTCCGGCCATGGGCAGTTCAGGGCGTCCCGCTGGCCGCACGGTGGATTGCAGTACAGGGCCCCCTCTTGTGAGGTCAGGTCTCTGGACAATCAATACGCTTGGCGCTCAGGTCCAATATCTAAGTTGATGGCATTCCGAATAAGCCATCAGGCTAGATTCGCGACCTTATAGGCGGTGCCCTGGCATTGGACCTTAAGAGCGGTGCCTTTTTGACCTGTGGCACCTCCGGCCATGGGCAGTTCAGGGCGTCCCGCTGGCCGCACGGTGGATTGCAGTACAGGGCCCCCTC
>NW_027256179.1:15000-20000 GCF_045679555.1 Salvelinus alpinus
GGGTTAGGGTTAGGGTTAGGGTTAGGGTTAGGGTTAGGGTTAGGGTTAGGGTTAGGGTTAGGGTTAGGGTTAGGGTTAGGGTTAGGGTTAGGGTTAGGGTTAGGGTTAGGGTTAGGGTTAGGGTTAGGGTTAGGGTTAGGGTTAGGGTTAGGGTTAGGGTTAGGGTTAGGGTTAGGGTTAGGGTTAGGGTTAGGGTTAGGGTTAGGGTTAGGGTTAGGGTTAGGGTTAGGGTTAGGGTTAGGGTTAGGGTTAGGGTTAGGGTTAGGGTTAGGGTTAGGGTTAGGGTTAGGGTTAGGGTTAGGGTTAGGGTTAGGGTTAGGGTTAGGGTTAGGGTTAGGGTTAGGGTTAGGGTTAGGGTTAGGGTTAGGGTTAGGGTTAGGGTTAGGGTTAGGGTTAGGGTTAGGGTTAGGGTTAGGGTTAGGGTTAGGGTTAGGGTTAGGGTTAGGGTTAGGGTTAGGGTTAGGGTTAGGGTTAGGGTTAGGGTTAGGGTTAGGGTTAGGGTTAGGGTTAGGGTTAGGGTTAGGGTTAGGGTTAGGGTTAGGGTTAGGGTTAGGGTTAGGGTTAGGGTTAGGGTTAGGGTTAGGGTTAGGGTTAGGGTTAGGGTTAGGGTTAGGGTTAGGGTTAGGGTTAGGGTTAGGGTTAGGGTTAGGGTTAGGGTTAGGGTTAGGGTTAGGGTTAGGGTTAGGGTTAGGGTTAGGGTTAGGGTTAGGGTTAGGGTTAGGGTTAGGGTTAGGGTTAGGGTTAGGGTTAGGGTTAGGGTTAGGGTTAGGGTTAGGGTTAGGGTTAGGGTTAGGGTTAGGGTTAGGGTTAGGGTTAGGGTTAGGGTTAGGGTTAGGGTTAGGGTTAGGGTTAGGGTTAGGGTTAGGGTTAGGGTTAGGGTTAGGGTTAGGGTTAGGGTTAGGGTTAGGGTTAGGGTTAGGGTTAGGGTTAGGGTTAGGGTTAGGGTTAGGGTTAGGGTTAGGGTTAGGGTTAGGGTTAGGGTTAGGGTTAGGGTTAGGGTTAGGGTTAGGGTTAGGGTTAGGGTTAGGGTTAGGGTTAGGGTTAGGGTTAGGGTTAGGGTTAGGGTTAGGGTTAGGGTTAGGGTTAGGGTTAGGGTTAGGGTTAGGGTTAGGGTTAGGGTTAGGGTTAGGGTTAGGGTTAGGGTTAGGGTTAGGGTTAGGGTTAGGGTTAGGGTTAGGGTTAGGGTTAGGGTTAGGGTTAGGGTTAGGGTTAGGGTTAGGGTTAGGGTTAGGGTTAGGGTTAGGGTTAGGGTTAGGGTTAGGGTTAGGGTTAGGGTTAGGGTTAGGGTTAGGGTTAGGGTTAGGGTTAGGGTTAGGGTTAGGGTTAGGGTTAGGGTTAGGGTTAGGGTTAGGGTTAGGGTTAGGGTTAGGGTTAGGGTTAGGGTTAGGGTTAGGGTTAGGGTTAGGGTTAGGGTTAGGGTTAGGGTTAGGGTTAGGGTTAGGGTTAGGGTTAGGGTTAGGGTTAGGGTTAGGGTTAGGGTTAGGGTTAGGGTTAGGGTTAGGGTTAGGGTTAGGGTTAGGGTTAGGGTTAGGGTTAGGGTTAGGGTTAGGGTTAGGGTTAGGGTTAGGGTTAGGGTTAGGGTTAGGGTTAGGGTTAGGGTTAGGGTTAGGGTTAGGGTTAGGGTTAGGGTTAGGGTTAGGGTTAGGGTTAGGGTTAGGGTTAGGGTTAGGGTTAGGGTTAGGGTTAGGGTTAGGGTTAGGGTTAGGGTTAGGGTTAGGGTTAGGGTTAGGGTTAGGGTTAGGGTTAGGGTTAGGGTTAGGGTTAGGGTTAGGGTTAGGGTTAGGGTTAGGGTTAGGGTTAGGGTTAGGGTTAGGGTTAGGGTTAGGGTTAGGGTTAGGGTTAGGGTTAGGGTTAGGGTTAGGGTTAGGGTTAGGGTTAGGGTTAGGGTTAGGGTTAGGGTTAGGGTTAGGGTTAGGGTTAGGGTTAGGGTTAGGGTTAGGGTTAGGGTTAGGGTTAGGGTTAGGGTTAGGGTTAGGGTTAGGGTTAGGGTTAGGGTTAGGGTTAGGGTTAGGGTTAGGGTTAGGGTTAGGGTTAGGGTTAGGGTTAGGGTTAGGGTTAGGGTTAGGGTTAGGGTTAGGGTTAGGGTTAGGGGTAGGGTTAGGGTTAGGGTTAGGGTTAGGGTTAGGGTTAGGGTTAGGGTTAGGGTTAGGGGTAGGGTTAGGGTTAGGGTTAGGGTTAGGGTTAGGGTTAGGGTTAGGGTTAGGGTTAGGGTTAGGGTTAGGGTTAGGGTTAGGGTTAGGGTTAGGGTTAGGGTTAGGGTTAGGGTTAGAGGTAGGGTTAGGGGTAGGGTTAGGGGTAGGGTTAGGGGTAGGGTTAGGGGTAGGGTTAGAGGTAGGGTTAGGGGTAGGGTTAGGGGTAGGGTTAGGGGTAGGGTTAGGGGTAGGGTTAGGGGTAGGGTTAGGGGTAGGGTTAGGGTTAGGGTTAGGGTTAGGGTTAGGGTAGGGTTAGGGTTAGGGTTAGGGGTAGGGTTAGAGGTAGGGTTAGGGGTAGGGTTAGAGGTAGGGTTAGAGGTAGGGTTAGGGGTAGGGTTAGGGGTAGGGTTAGGGGTAGGGTTAGAGGTAGGGTTAGGGTTAGGGTTAGAGGTAGGGTTAGGGTTAGGGTTAGAGGTAGGGTTAGGGTTAGGGTTAGGGGTAGGGTTAGGGTTAGGGGTAGGGTTAGGGTTAGGGTTAGGGTTAGGGTTAGGGTTAGGGTTAGGGTTAGGGTTAGGGTTAGAGGTAGGGTTAGGGGTAGGGTTAGGGTTAGATTTTGAATTTGAGTAGGGTTAAAAAGAGACTGATTTGTCTTGTGGTGCGCAGGCCTATTGTTGTGTACCCCTCCAATCTGAATAAATTCTACTGTTAAAATCAACTAGATTGACTCCTAAAAACCTTTTAAAAAAATGTAAGTAGGTTATTATTGCTTCTAAATTGATCATCTGGGTGGTTATCTAGGACCATGAAGGGACTAAGATGTTAAAATATACAAGGGGTCAAGGGATAGATGCTTTAATAATACATATACACACAGTTCTAATCTCATATATCTATAAAAGTGCTATAAGATCAAGTGCTGAGTTGTAAAACCAAATTCAAAAACATAAAGACAAAAAGACAAAAAGAATACAACTATTATGAATAAGCATGCATCTAGTAAATATAATAAAAAACCACACAAACTTTATTTATTGTGTTTTTGTTTTATGGTGCATCCTACTTCCAACTCCTTGAGAACCCTGTAAACAAGTGCTATCCCTTTCAATGGACCCTATCTGGCCGGTTAAGAACGCTCATTCAGACCGCTGGGTTTAATTGTTTTTAGGTCTCTTATCCACCTATGTTCCACTGCCTTTCGCCGCCCACTGGTCCACCCAGAACACGACTGTAATCCTGATATATTGAGGTAAGTGATGGGGTGATCCTGGAAATGAGTAACTAGTTCTGTGTGTAGATGGGCTCGTTTGATATTGTATAGATGTTGTTTAAGTCTATTATCTATTGTATACTGGGTTTCCCCAATGTAGTGTTTTTTGCAAAATGTGCAGGTGATTATATATATGACATTTGGAGTGTAAAGTGAAATGGAGTCTAAAACTGGAGTGGAGGTCTTGCTGTACGAATTTGAAATGAATTTTCTTGGTCTGAAATGGGCAGTGTAGGGTTTGGGTGGTTGTAGGGGCTTGGTACTGTATTTAGCTTGGATGAGGATGTCTTTCAGACTCTTATTCCTCCTAAATGCTGAGATTATTCTATACGGCTGGAGGGGTGTATGTGCCTGTTGGGTGATGGAAAAATTGTGTTTGAACGCCTGATGTAGTGGTCTGATCCTATGTGAGAATGTAGTAACTAGGGGGATGAGAATTGTCTGCTGCTCGGAAGGGGAATAAGAGGAGGGAAAACGATTGTAGTTCCGAGGAGGGTCAATTTCCAAATCTGTTGTTCTAGGAGGGGTGAGGTTAGGGTTAGGGTTATGGTTAGGATTAGGGGTGGGGTTAGGATTAGGGTTAGTGGTGGGGTTAGGGTTAGCGGTGGGGTTAGGGGTGGGGTTAGGGGCAGGAGCAGGATACGAACCCGGATTAGGGTAAGTGTTAAGGTTAGGGTTAGGGTCAGGGTTGATGTCAGGGGAATGGGGGGATTTTGAAATGTCTCCGGAACCTCTACGATGAAGGTTGGGGTCAGAAAGAGTGATGGACAGACTTGTGTTATGTGAGTGTGTAGGTTGAATGGGAGAGAGGGCCCCCAGGGTGCTGTTTTTTATAGTTCTGAGATATCGTTTGGAGTAACCTCTCTGTCTGAGTGCATGAAATAGTGTTTGAATTGCTTTTACCAGATCCTGTTTGCAGGAGGATATCCTATGAAACCGTATAATTTGTGATTTAACAATGCCTCTAAATGTATGTTTGGGATGGTAACTGTGTTTATGGAGTAAAGCATGTGTATCTGTTGGTTTGAAATAAACTTTAGTGAATATTGTTTTTTGAGACTGATTTATGTGATTAAAGAAGACTGTAGTATCCAAGAAGTGTACTTCACATGGATCTATTATGTATTTAACCTTAATGGACGGGTGGTGACTGTTGAGAATGCTAATGAATTCAGTGAATAGTTGGACATCATGAGGCCAGGCTCCTATAATGTCGTCTAGAAATCTGTAGTAGAATGATGGTTTGTGTGGGCACTTGGCCAATGCCTCTCTCTCCCATTCAGCCATGTAGATGTTTGCATATGCCGGGGCAAATTTCTTCCCCATAGCTGTTCCCTCCACCTGTAAGTAGTGCCTATCATTGAATATAAAGTCATTGTGTGTGAGGCTGATTTCTAATAACTGTAATATTTCATTGTCTGGTCTATTCCTGTCTGGGTGTGCATGGAAAAGATTTCTGACTGTCTGTACTCCTGTTGCTGTATTTATGTTAGTGTATAAGCTATCAATATCTATAGTGAATATATGTGTTTGGGAGGGAACAACTATGGGTTTAATCTTCTCCAGAAAGTGATAAGTATCTCTGAGGTAGCTGGGGTGTC
>NW_027256179.1:25000-30985 GCF_045679555.1 Salvelinus alpinus
TTAGAGGTAGGGTTAGGGTTAGGGTTAGGGTTAGAGGTAGGGTTAGGGTTAGGGTTAAAGGTAGGGTTAGGGTTAGAGGTAGGGTTAGAGGTAGGGTTAGGGTTAGGGTTAGAGGTAGGGTTAGAGGTAGGGTTAGGGTTAGGTTCAAAGAAAAACAGACGAATCTGATATGCACTGGCACAGGCAACCCCTTTAGAATAAATGGTTTGGACTATTGTATAAGATACTTTAAAGACTAAAACCAAAAAAATATATATAAAAAAACATAGGTTTAAAAAAAGACCAGAACCAGGATTTAAGATTATAATCATAAATAAGATAGGTTAAGAACCAGGGATTCCACATTAAAAAAGATAATAAAAGCCAGGGGCTCCGCTCAGGGCTGTAATCTAAGGATTAAAATTAGGCATGAGGGTCTAGGTTAGGGTTAGAAATTAGGGTTAGGACTTAGGAGCTGGGGGTAAAGGTGAGAGTTCAGGTTAGGTTATGGTTAGGGTTAGGATTAGAGTATAGGTCAGGATTAGAATAGGATCAAGTATGGAGGGTTAGGGTTAGGGTTAGGCATGAAAATCTCAGGGTTAGGGTTAGGGTTAGGATTAGAGTATAGGTCAGGAAACATAAGATCAAATATGGGGGAGCAAGGGTTAAGGTTAGGCATGAAGATCTCGGGGTTAGGGTTAGGATTAGGGTTAGTTTAGGGTTAGAGTATAGGTCAGGAAAAATAAGAGCAAGTATGGGGGAGCAAGGGTTAAGGTTAGGCTTACGGTAAGGAGAACCACCCAATGAACAAACAAAAAGAATAAATAAATTAATAGCTGAAAAAGACAATCATAAGTGTTAGCAAACAATGGCTATTTAACCATGTACAAATCATACCACACTAAAAGATAGAAGTGCTTTAAATTCAGAAAGTGCTATAGAAATCTCCACAAACAATACAAAAATTAAAATCACGCCACACGAGAAAAATTCAAAAGGATATAAAAATAAGTGCCATCGTATTTATAGTCCATATTCAAAAAGTATAAAAATAAATCCATAAATAATTAAATAAACATTTATAATGGGCAGCTCTCCCACCATTCCCCACTACCTCCCCCACCCAATCCTCCATGTCACTGTCCTGGAGAGGCCCCTTCTCATGAGGTAAGTAAGCCAAACTAAATTTAATATTTTTCATTCAGGCCCTTAGGATCTACCGTGTTAAGACGCGCAATCCAAATTCTTTCCATCCCCTGTCGTTGTGTCCTGGACCAGCTCCCATTTGTTTCCAGCCCAAAAATACTCAAACCTGCACTGCATGTAGGCCAAAATGCAAGTACAATACCGTACTCTTATTACCTTTAGCCATATAGTATAAATGTTGTTTTAGTCTGGCAAGTAATGTATTGTTTGTTTCTCCTATATAAATCTTTTGGCACAATTTACACTTGATCCCATAGATCAAGTTTGCAGTGGACAATTCGACCCTCTGTCTTATAGGGAACCCCTGTCCAGAGAAGGCATTAACAATATATTTGGGTCTCCCCAGATATTTATCAAATTTATTAGGTGCCTCTTTCGTCTGGAAGGCAGAGTGGACTAACCTATCTCCGAGATTTTTGTTTCTTCTGTAGGCTGAGATTACTTCCCAGTCTGCCAGCCCTTCCACCGCTTGTTGAGCTTCCCTGAAATTAGACCTCAAGGTCCTATTAAATCCACCCAGGTTCCCAGAGTATGTTATAACAAAGGGTATCAAATTGTTTGTTTTAACTATTTTATTGTAACCCCCTTCCCTGCCAAATAATTCTCCTACCTCTGCCTTTATCCCCCTAAGGAAGCGTTTGGAATATCCCCGTGGCCCCAAAGCTCTAAATAGGATGGTTGTGGCCTCCTCCACGTGCTCACCCAATGTACAGATTCTATTGAACCGGATCAGCTGAGATTTAATGATCCCTCTAAAGGTATGTTTTGGATGATAACTTGTTTTATGTAGCAGGGCATGCCTATCGGTCTCTTTGAAGAAGACTTTAGTTGCCAATGATTTAGTTAAACCATCTGAACCTCCAAAGAAAACCTGGGTGTCCAAAAATTCTAGTTTTTCCCTTTGTATATTATGAGAAGTTGTAATGGCAGGATGATGTGTATTGAGGGTTTCTAAAAAACACTCAAAATCCTGCATAGAACTCACCCAAATTCCAAAGATGTCATCCAAGTACCTGAGATATAGTAAAGGAAGGGTCTCACATTTAAGAAAAGCTGTCTCCTCCCAAAAACCCATATATAAGTTGGCAAAGGCTGGAGCAAACTTCTTGCCCATGGCAGTGCCATGGATCTGAAGATAAAACTCATCATTAAAATTGAAGTCATTCCTCAAAAGACTTAATTCCAACAGATCTAAGATCTCCTTATCCGGGCGCTGAGGGTCAGGAAACCTATCAAAGGCTAGGGTTAGAGGTAGGGTTAGAGGTAGGGTTAGAGGTAGGGTTAGGGTTAGAGGTAGGGTTAGGGTTAGGGTTAGAGGTAGGGTTAGGGTTAGGGTTAGAGGTAGGGTTAGAGGTAGGGTTAGGGTTAGGGTTAGAGGTAGGGTTAGGGTTAGAGGTAGGGTTAGAGGTAGGGTTAGGGTTAGGGTTAGAGGTAGGGTTAGAGGTAGGGGTAGGGTTAGAGGTAGGGTTAGGGTTAGGGTTAGAGGTAGGGGTAGGGTTAGGGTTAGGGTTAGAGGTAGGGTTAGAGGTAGGGTTAGGGTTAGGGTTAGAGGTAGGGTTAGGGTTAGAGGTAGGGTTAGGGTTAGAGGTAGGGTTAGGGTTAGGGTTAGAGGTAGGGTTAGAGGTAGGGTTAGGGTTAGGGTTAGAGGTAGGGTTAGAGGTAGGGGTAGAGGTAGGGTTAGAGGTAGGGTTAGAGGTAGGGTTAGAGGTAGGGTTAGGGTTAGAGGTAGGGTTAGGGTTAGGGTTAGGGTTAGGGTTAGAGGTAGGGTTAGGGTTAGAGGTAGGGTTAGGGTTAGAGGTAGGGTTAGGGTTAGGGTTAGGGTTAGGTTTAGAGGTAGGGTTAGGGTTAGGGTTAGGTTTAGAGGTAGGGTTAGGGTTAGGGTTAGAGGTAGAGATATAAGAGGTGGAAGAGTTATGGTATATAATCTAGTATGGTTTTAGAATGATATATAAACTAGTATTGTTTTAGTATGGTATATAATCTAGTACGGTTGCAATATGGTATGTAGGGTAGGGTTAAGGATAGAGGTAGAATAGGCGGCAGAGGCGGGAGAGGTAGACGAGGTAGACGAGGTAGAAGAAGAGGTGGAGAAAGTAGGATGTTCCAGGGGACAGGGGGAACGCTCAACAAGACAAACAGAGAGAGAAAGAGAAGACATCAAGACAGAGAAATGGGGAAAATATTCAGAGGGAGGGAGGGAGGGAGGGAGGGAGGGAGGGAGGGAGGGAGGGAGGGAGGGAGGGAGGGAGGGAGGGAGGGAGGGAGGGAGGGAGGGAGGGAGGGAGGGAGTGAGGGAGGGGGGAGGGAGGGAGGTGAAAGGAAGAAGAACGCTTTTTGTCAGTACGTGTTGGTTTGATATGGACCTATAAAGACAGCATTATCGCCCTGACCAGCCAAGCGCCCAGCCCCGGCGGAAACCTATAAATAACTACACAGCAACCAGCCCGCCGTTCCGACCCTTGATTTAGCGCTATTTATTTTGCATGATGACGCTATTTACGAGGAGTGCTAGGTTCCGGAGCATTCAGACACAGTGCTCCCCCCTTCCCCCCCCCCCCCGGTATTAAACTACTTTGAGTTTTATGATCGGACCAACCTAATATAATTACCCTGCAAGGGCACTCTGTCTTTCAGAGGGCTGGGAGCAAGGAATGGAGGGATGGAGGGATAGAGGAATGGAAGGGTTGGCAGGGAGGGATGGATGGAGGAACAAGAGGCGACATTGAGGGGGTTGGGGGGTGGGGGGTGGGGGATGGGCGGTGAGCGAGGGAAAGAGATACATAGTAATTTCCTCCAGCTCTTTTTATGTTACCCATCATCCCTCTATGCCTGCCCCAACCCATCCCTCTATCCCTGCCCCAACCCATCCCTCCCTCGCCCCTCTATCCCTTCCCCAACCATCCCTCTATCCCTGCCCCAACCCATCCCTTTATCCCTGCCCCAACCCATCGCCCTCCCTCGCCCCTCTATCCCTGCCCCAACCCATCCCTCTATCCCTGCATCAAACCATCCCTATATCCCTTCCCCAACCCATCCCTCCCTCCTCCCTCACTCCCCAACCCATCCATCCCTCGCCTCTCTCTTTCCCTCCCTCAATCCCCAACCCATCCCTCCCTCGCCTCCCTCAATCCCCAACCCATCCCGCCCTCGCCCCTCTCCTCCCTCACTCCCCAACCCATCCCTGCTGCAAACCATCCCTCTATCTCTGCCCCAACCCATCCCTCTATCCCTGCCCCAACCCATCCCTCTATCCCTGCCCCAACCCATCCCTCCCTCGCCCCTCTATCCTTGCCCCAACCCATCACTCCCTCACCCCTCTCCTCCCTCACTCCCCAACCCATCCCTCTATCCCTGCCCCAACCCATCCCTGCCCCAAACTATCCCTCTAGCCCTGCCCCAACCCATCCCTCTATCCCTGCCCCAACCCATCCCTCTATCCCTGCCCCAAACCATGCCTCTATCCCTGCCCCAAACCATCCCTCTATCCCTGCCCCAACCCATCCCTCCCTCGCCCCTCTCCTCCCTCCCTCACTCCCCCACCCCATCCCCTCTCTTGTGCTGGTGGTGTGTCTGGTAGGTTCTGACCTAACCAGTGTTGTTATTAATTGCCTTATTATTCTAATTAAAAGGTTACACAATGAAATCGACTGAGAGAGAGAGAGGGGGGGAGGGAGAGAGAGAGGTTGTAATTGATAGTGACTGAAGGTCAGTCTTCAGGGGTGGTGGTGGGGTGTGTGGTGGTGGTGGGGTGTGGGGTGGTGGTGGGGTGTGGTGGTGGTGGGGTGGTGGTGGGGTGTGGGGTGGTGGTGGGGTGTGGTGGTGGTGGGGTTGTGGTGGGGTGTGGGGTGGTGGTGGGGTGTGGGGTGGTGGTGGGGTGGTGGTGGGGTGTGGGGTGGTGGTGGGGTGGTGGTGGGGTGTGGGGTGGTGGTGGGGTGTGGGGTGGTGGTGGGGTGTGTGGTGGTGGTGGGGTGTGGGGTGTGGGGTGGTGGTGGGGTGTGTGGTGGTGGTGGGGTGTGGGGTGGTGGTGGGGTGTGGGGTGGTGGTGGGGTGTGGGGTGGTGGTGGGGTGTGGGGTGGTGGTGGGGTGTGGGGTGGTGGTGGGGTGGTGGTGGGGTGGTGGTGGGGTGTGGGGTGGTGGTGGGGTGTGGGGTGGTGGTGGGGTGGTGGTGGGGTGGTGGTGGGGTGTGGGGTGGTGGTGGGGTGTGGGGTGGTGGTGGGGTGTGTGGTGGTGGTGGGGTGTGGGGTGGTGGTGGGGTGTGGGGTGGTGGTGGGGTGTGGGGTGGTGGTGGGGTGTGGGGTGGTGGTGGGGCGTGGGGTGGTGGTGGGGTGTGGGGTGGTGGTGGGGTGTGGGGTGGTGGTGGGGTGTGGGGTGGTGGTGGGGTGGTGGGGTGGTGGTGGGGGTGTGTGGTGGTGGTGGGGGTGTGGGGTGGTGGTGAGGGTGTGGGGTGGTGGTGGGGTGTGGGGTGGTGGTGGGGTGTGGGGTGGTGGTGGGGTGTGGGGTGGTGGTGGGGTGTGTGTGTGTGTGTGTGTATAGGGGTGTGTGGGGAAATGGTAGGGGTGGGGAGTATGTGTATGTTTGTTTGTTTGTTTTGGGTTCTGTGTGTGTGTGTGTGTGTGTGTGTGTGTGTGTGTGTGTGTGTGTGTGTGTGTGTGTGTGTGTGTGTGTGTGTGTGTGTGTGTGTGTGTGTGTGTGTGTGTGTGTGTGTGTGTGTGTGTGTGTGTGGGGTGTGTGGGGGAAATGGTAGGGGTGGGGAGTATGTGTATGTTTGTTTGTTTGTTTTGGGTTCTGTGTGTGTGTGTG
>NW_027256180.1:0-30820 GCF_045679555.1 Salvelinus alpinus
CCTACTCTTCTGCTTTTCAAGCAACAAGTCGGATTTCAAATCGGGGCTACCAATCTGTAACTAGAGCTATTTTTGTAACCCTTCGCCTGTTTTTCTGGCTTCGGTAAAAAATGTCAGAAGTTAGCAGATTCATTAAATTCAAAACAACTTTAACAAACAAATGCCGTTTTGACCCCTTTCCCATCATTTTACAGAAAACAATGTTTTCTATATAAAATCTACCCCTACTCTTCTGCTTTTCAAGCAACAAGTCGGATTTCAAATCGGGGCTACCAATCTGTAACTAGAGCTATTTTTGTAACCCTTCGCCTGTTTTTCTGGCTTCGGTAAAAAATGTCAGAAGTTAGCAGATTCATTAAATTCAAAACAACTTTAACAAACAAATGCCGTTTTGACCCCTTTCCCATCATTTTACAGAAAACAATGTTTTCTATATAAAATCTACCCCTACTCTTCTGCTTTTCAAGCAACAAGTCGGATTTCAAATCGGGGCTACCAATCTGTAACTAGAGCTATTTTTGTAACCCTTCGCCTGTTTTTCTGGCTTCGGTAAAAAATGTCAGAAGTTAGCAGATTCATTAAATTCAAAACAACTTTAACAAACAAATGCCGTTTTGACCCCTTTCCCATCATTTTACAGAAAACAATGTTTTCTATATAAAATCTACCCCTACTCTTCTGCTTTTCAAGCAACAAGTCGGATTTCAAATCGGGGCTACCAATCTGTAACTAGAGCTATTTTTGTAACCCTTCGCCTGTTTTTCTGGCTTCGGTAAAAAATGTCAGAAGTTAGCAGATTCATTAAATTCAAAACAACTTTAACAAACAAATGCCGTTTTGACCCCTTTCCCATCATTTTACAGAAAACAATGTTTTCTATATAAAATCTACCCCTACTCTTCTGCTTTTCAAGCAACAAGTCGGATTTCAAATCGGGGCTACCAATCTGTAACTAGAGCTATTTTTGTAACCCTTCGCCTGTTTTTCTGGCTTCGGTAAAAAATGTCAGAAGTTAGCAGATTCATTAAATTCAAAACAACTTTAACAAACAAATGCCGTTTTGACCCCTTTCCCATCATTTTACAGAAAACAATGTTTTCTATATAAAATCTACCCCTACTCTTCTGCTTTTCAAGCAACAAGTCGGATTTCAAATCGGGGCTACCAATCTGTAACTAGAGCTATTTTTCTAACCCTTCGCCTGTTTTTCTGGCTTCGGTAAAAAATGTCAGAAGTTAGCAGATTCATTAAATTCAAAACAACTATCATTTTGACCACTAAACCAAAGAGTTTGACAAAAATATATTGGATTAAAACTTCCCTCTACTTCTCTGCTTGTCAAATGCGGAGAAGGTTTATTCAGTATGGAACTTACGTTACAGTAGTTTTACTAAATGCACTACCATGTGTTTTTTAAACTTTCACAAACAACTGCCGTTTTGACCCCTTTCCCAACATTTTACAGAAAACAATGTTTTCTATATACAATCTACCCCTACTCTTCTGCTTTTCAAGCAACAAGTCGAATTTCAAATCGGGTCTACCAATCTGTAACTAGAGCTATTTTTGTAACCCTTCGCCTGTTTTTCTGGCTTCGGTAAAAAATGTCAGAAGTTAGCAGATTCATTAAATTCAAAACAACTTTAACAAACAAATGCCGTTTTGACCCCTTTCCCATCATTTTACAGAAAACAATGTTTTCTATATAAAATCTACCCCTACTCTTCTGCTTTTCAAGCAACAAGTCGGATTTCAAATCGGGGCTACCAATCTGTAACTAGAGCTATTTTTCTAACCCTTCGCCTGTTTTTCTGGCTTCGGTAAAAAATGTCAGAAGTTAGCAGATTCATTAAATTCAAAACAACTTTAACAAACAAATGCCGTTTTGACCCCTTTCCCATCATTTTACAGAAAACAATGTTTTCTATATAAAATCTACCCCTACTCTTCTGCTTTTCAAGCAACAAGTCGGATTTCAAATCGGGGCTACCAATCTGTAACTAGAGCTATTTTTGTAACCCTTCGCCTGTTTTTCTGGCTTCGGTAAAAAATGTCAGAAGTTAGCAGATTCATTAAATTCAAAACAACTTTAACAAACAAATGCCGTTTTGACCCCTTTCCCATCATTTTACAGAAAACAATGTTTTCTATATAAAATCGACCCCTACTCTTCTGCTTTTCAAGCAACAAGTCGGATTTCAAATCGGGGCTACCAATCTGTAACTAGAGCTATTTTTCTAACCCTTCGCCTGTTTTTCTGGCTTCGGTAAAAAATGTCAGAAGTTAGCAGATTCATTAAATTCAAAACAACTTTAACAAACAAATGCCGTTTTGACCCCTTTCCCATCATTTTACAGAAAACAATGTTTTCTATATAAAATCTACCCCTACTCTTCTGCTTTTCAAGCAACAAGTCGGATTTCAAATCGGGGCTACCAATCTGTAACTAGAGCTATTTTTGTAACCCTTCGCCTGTTTTTCTGGCTTCGGTAAAAAATGTCAGAAGTTAGCAGATTCATTAAATTCAAAACAACTATCATTTTGACCACTAAACCAAAGAGTTTGACAAAAATATATTGGATTAAAACTTCCCTCTACTTCTCTGCTTGTCAAATGCGGAGAAGGTTTATTCAGTATGGAACTTACGTTACAGTAGTTTTACTAAATGCACTACCATGTGTTTTTTAAACTTTCACAAACAACTGCCGTTTTGACCCCTTTCCCAACATTTTACAGAAAACAATGTTTTCTATATAAAATCTACCCCTACTCTTCTGCTTTTCAAGCAACAAGTCGGATTTCAAATCGGGGCTACCAATCTGTAACTAGAGCTATTTTTGTAACCCTTCGCCTGTTTTTCTGGCTTCGGTAAAAAATGTCAGAAGTTAGCAGATTCATTAAATTCAAAACAACTTTAACAAACAAATGCCGTTTTGACCCCTTTCCCATCATTTTACAGAAAACAATGTTTTCTATATAAAATCTACCCCTACTCTTCTGCTTTTCAAGCAACAAGTCGGATTTCAAATCGGGGCTACCAATCTGTAACTAGAGCTATTTTTGTAACCCTTCGCCTGTTTTTCTGGCTTCGGTAAAAAATGTCAGAAGTTAGCAGATTCATTAAATTCAAAACAACTTTAACAAACAAATGCCGTTTTGACCCCTTTCCCATCATTTTACAGAAAACAATGTTTTCTATATAAAATCTACCCCTACTCTTCTGCTTTTCAAGCAACAAGTCGGATTTCAAATCGGGGCTACCAATCTGTAACTAGAGCTATTTTTCTAACCCTTCGCCTGTTTTTCTGGCTTCGGTAAAAAATGTCAGAAGTTAGCAGATTCATTAAATTCAAAACAACTTTAACAAACAAATGCCGTTTTGACCCCTTTCCCATCATTTTACAGAAAACAATGTTTTCTATATAAAATCTACCCCTACTCTTCTGCTTTTCAAGCAACAAGTCGGATTTCAAATCGGGGCTACCAATCTGTAACTAGAGCTATTTTTGTAACCCTTCGCCTGTTTTTCTGGCTTCGGTAAAAAATGTCAGAAGTTAGCAGATTCATTAAATTCAAAACAACTTTAACAAACAAATGCCGTTTTGACCCCTTTCCCATCATTTTACAGAAAACAATGTTTTCTATATAAAATCTACCCCTACTCTTCTGCTTTTCAAGCAACAAGTCGGATTTCAAATCGGGGCTACCAATCTGTAACTAGAGCTATTTTTCTAACCCTTCGCCTGTTTTTCTGGCTTCGGTAAAAAATGTCAGAAGTTAGCAGATTCATTAAATTCAAAACAACTATCATTTTGACCACTAAACCAAAGAGTTTGACAAAAATATATTGGATTAAAACTTCCCTCTACTTCTCTGCTTGTCAAATGCGGAGAAGGTTTATTCAGTATGGAACTTACGTTACAGTAGTTTTACTAAATGCACTACCATGTGTTTTTTAAACTTTCACAAACAACTGCCGTTTTGACCCCTTTCCCAACATTTTACAGAAAACAATGTTTTCTATATAAAATCTACCCCTACTCTTCTGCTTTTCAAGCAACAAGTCGGATTTCAAATCGGGGCTACCAATCTGTAACTAGAGCTATTTTTGTAACCCTTCGCCTGTTTTTCTGGCTTCGGTAAAAAATGTCAGAAGTTAGCAGATTCATTAAATTCAAAACAACTTTAACAAACAAATGCCTTTTTGACCCCTTTCCCATCATTTTACAGAAAACAATGTTTTCTATATAAAATCTACCCCTACTCTTCTGCTTTTCAAGCAACAAGTCGGATTTCAAATCGGGGCTACCAATCTGTAACTAGAGCTATTTTTGTAACCCTTCGCCTGTTTTTCTGGCTTCGGTAAAAAATGTCAGAAGTTAGCAGATTCATTAAATTCAAAACAACTTTAACAAACAAATGCCGTTTTGACCCCTTTCCCATCATTTTACAGAAAACAATGTTTTCTATATAAAATCTACCCCTACTCTTCTGCTTTTCAAGCAACAAGTCGGATTTCAAATCGGGGCTACCAATCTGTAACTAGAGCTATTTTTGTAACCCTTCGCCTGTTTTTCTGGCTTCGGTAAAAAATGTCAGAAGTTAGCAGATTCATTAAATTCAAAACAACTTTAACAAACAAATGCCGTTTTGACCCCTTTCCCATCATTTTACAGAAAACAATGTTTTCTATATAAAATCTACCCCTACTCTTCTGCTTTTCAAGCAACAAGTCGGATTTCAAATCGGGGCTACCAATCTGTAACTAGAGCTATTTTTCTAACCCTTCGCCTGTTTTTCTGGCTTCGGTAAAAAATGTCAGAAGTTAGCAGATTCATTAAATTCAAAACAACTTTAACAAACAAATGCCGTTTTGACCCCTTTCCCATCATTTTACAGAAAACAATGTTTTCTATATAAAATCTACCCCTACTCTTCTGCTTTTCAAGCAACAAGTCGGATTTCAAATCGGGGCTACCAATCTGTAACTAGAGCTATTTTTGTAACCCTTCGCCTGTTTTTCTGGCTTCGGTAAAAAATGTCAGAAGTTAGCAGATTCATTAAATTCAAAACAACTTTAACAAACAAATGCCGTTTTGACCCCTTTCCCATCATTTTACAGAAAACAATGTTTTCTATATAAAATCGACCCCTACTCTTCTGCTTTTCAAGCAACAAGTCGGATTTCAAATCGGGGCTACCAATCTGTAACTAGAGCTATTTTTCTAACCCTTCGCCTGTTTTTCTGGCTTCGGTAAAAAATGTCAGAAGTTAGCAGATTCATTAAATTCAAAACAACTATCATTTTGACCACTAAACCAAAGAGTTTGACAAAAATATATTGGATTAAAACTTCCCTCTACTTCTCTGCTTGTCAAATGCGGAGAAGGTTTATTCAGTATGGAACTTACGTTACAGTAGTTTTACTAAATGCACTACCATGTGTTTTTTAAACTTTCACAAACAACTGCCGTTTTGACCCCTTTCCCAACATTTTACAGAAAACAATGTTTTCTATATAAAATCTACCCCTACTCTTCTGCTTTTCAAGCAACAAGTCGGATTTCAAATCGGGGCTACCAATCTGTAACTAGAGCTATTTTTGTAACCCTTCGCCTGTTTTTCTGGCTTCGGTAAAAAATGTCAGAAGTTAGCAGATTCATTAAATTCAAAACAACTTTAACAAACAAATGCCTTTTTGACCCCTTTCCCATCATTTTACAGAAAACAATGTTTTCTATATAAAATCTACCCCTACTCTTCTGCTTTTCAAGCAACAAGTCGGATTTCAAATCGGGGCTACCAATCTGTAACTAGAGCTATTTTTGTAACCCTTCGCCTGTTTTTCTGGCTTCGGTAAAAAATGTCAGAAGTTAGCAGATTCATTCAATTCAAAACAACTTTAACAAACAAATGCCGTTTTGACCCCTTTCCCATCATTTTACAGAAAACAATGTTTTCTATATAAAATCTACCCCTACTCTTCTGCTTTTCAAGCAACAAGTCGGATTTCAAATCGGGGCTACCAATCTGTAACTAGAGCTATTTTTGTAACCCTTCGCCTGTTTTTCTGGCTTCGGTAAAAAATGTCAGAAGTTAGCAGATTCATTAAATTCAAAACAACTATCATTTTGACCACTAAACCAAAGAGTTTGACAAAAATATATTGGATTAAAACTTCCCTCTACTTCTCTGCTTGTCAAATGCGGAGAAGGTTTATTCAGTATGGAACTTACGTTACAGTAGTTTTACTAAATGCACTACCATGTGTTTTTTAAACTTTCACAAACAACTGCCGTTTTGACCCCTTTCCCAACATTTTACAGAAAACAATGTTTTCTATATAAAATCTACCCCTACTCTTCTGCTTTTCAAGCAACAAGTCGGATTTCAAATCGGGGCTACCAATCTGTAACTAGAGCTATTTTTGTAACCCTTCGCCTGTTTTTCTGGCTTCGGTAAAAAATGTCAGAAGTTAGCAGATTCATTAAATTCAAAACAACTTTAACAAACAAATGCCGTTTTGACCCCTTTCCCATCATTTTACAGAAAACAATGTTTTCTATATAAAATCTACCCCTACTCTTCTGCTTTTCAAGCAACAAGTCGGATTTCAAATCGGGGCTACCAATCTGTAACTAGAGCTATTTTTGTAACCCTTCGCCTGTTTTTCTGGCTTCGGTAAAAAATGTCAGAAGTTAGCAGATTCATTAAATTCAAAACAACTTTAACAAACAAATGCCGTTTTGACCCCTTTCCCATCATTTTACAGAAAACAATGTTTTCTATATAAAATCTACCCCTACTCTTCTGCTTTTCAAGCAACAAGTCGGATTTCAAATCGGGGCTACCAATCTGTAACTAGAGCTATTTTTGTAACCCTTCGCCTGTTTTTCTGGCTTCGGTAAAAAATGTCAGAAGTTAGCAGATTCATTAAATTCAAAACAACTTTAACAAACAAATGCCGTTTTGACCCCTTTCCCATCATTTTACAGAAAACAATGTTTTCTATATAAAATCTACCCCTACTCTTCTGCTTTTCAAGCAACAAGTCGGATTTCAAATCGGGGCTACCAATCTGTAACTAGAGCTATTTTTGTAACCCTTCGCCTGTTTTTCTGGCTTCGGTAAAAAATGTCAGAAGTTAGCAGATTCATTAAATTCAAAACAACTATCATTTTGACCACTAAACCAAAGAGTTTGACAAAAATATATTGGATTAAAACTTCCCTCTACTTCTCTGCTTGTCAAATGCGGAGAAGGTTTATTCAGTATGGAACTTACGTTACAGTAGTTTTACTAAATGCACTACCATGTGTTTTTTAAACTTTCACAAACAACTGCCGTTTTGACCCCTTTCCCAACATTTTACAGAAAACAATGTTTTCTATATAAAATCTACCCCTACTCTTCTGCTTTTCAAGCAACAAGTCGGATTTCAAATCGGGGCTACCAATCTGTAACTAGAGCTATTTTTGTAACCCTTCGCCTGTTTTTCTGGCTTCGGTAAAAAATGTCAGAAGTTAGCAGATTCATTAAATTCAAAACAACTTTAACAAACAAATGCCTTTTTGACCCCTTTCCCATCATTTTACAGAAAACAATGTTTTCTATATAAAATCTACCCCTACTCTTCTGCTTTTCAAGCAACAAGTCGGATTTCAAATCGGGGCTACCAATCTGTAACTAGAGCTATTTTTGTAACCCTTCGCCTGTTTTTCTGGCTTCGGTAAAAAATGTCAGAAGTTAGCAGATTCATTCAATTCAAAACAACTTTAACAAACAAATGCCGTTTTGACCCCTTTCCCATCATTTTACAGAAAACAATGTTTTCTATATAAAATCTACCCCTACTCTTCTGCTTTTCAAGCAACAAGTCGGATTTCAAATCGGGGCTACCAATCTGTAACTAGAGCTATTTTTGTAACCCTTCGCCTGTTTTTCTGGCTTCGGTAAAAAATGTCAGAAGTTAGCAGATTCATTAAATTCAAAACAACTTTAACAAACAAATGCCTTTTTGACCCCTTTCCCATCATTTTACAGAAAACAATGTTTTCTATATAAAATCTACCCCTACTCTTCTGCTTTTCAAGCAACAAGTCGGATTTCAAATCGGGGCTACCAATCTGTAACTAGAGCTATTTTTGTAACCCTTCGCCTGTTTTTCTGGCTTCGGTAAAAAATGTCAGAAGTTAGCAGATTCATTCAATTCAAAACAACTTTAACAAACAAATGCCGTTTTGACCCCTTTCCCATCATTTTACAGAAAACAATGTTTTCTATATAAAATCTACCCCTACTCTTCTGCTTTTCAAGCAACAAGTCGGATTTCAAATCGGGGCTACCAATCTGTAACTAGAGCTATTTTTGTAACCCTTCGCCTGTTTTTCTGGCTTCGGTAAAAAATGTCAGAAGTTAGCAGATTCATTAAATTCAAAACAACTATCATTTTGACCACTAAACCAAAGAGTTTGACAAAAATATATTGGATTAAAACTTCCCTCTAC
Source organism: Salvelinus alpinus (assembly GCF_045679555.1). Lineage (NCBI taxonomy): Eukaryota > Metazoa > Chordata > Actinopteri > Salmoniformes > Salmonidae > Salvelinus > Salvelinus alpinus. The sequence continues at coordinate 8,508 of NW_027256180.1, forward strand.
TTCTCTGCTTGTCAAATGCGGAGAAGGTTATTCAGTATGGAACTTACGTTACAGTAGTTTTACTAAATGCACTACCATGTGTTTTTTAAACTTTCACAAACAACTGCCGTTTTGACCCCTTTCCCAACATTTTACAGAAAACAATGTTTTCTATATAAAATCTACCCCTACTCTTCTGCTTTTCAAGCAACAAGTCGGATTTCAAATCGGGGCTACCAATCTGTAACTAGAGCTATTTTTGTAACCCTTCGCCTGTTTTTCTGGCTTCGGTAAAAAATGTCAGAAGTTAGCAGATTCATTAAATTCAAAACAACTTTAACAAACAAATGCCTTTTTGACCCCTTTCCCATCATTTTACAGAAAACAATGTTTTCTATATAAAATCTACCCCTACTCTTCTGCTTTTCAAGCAACAAGTCGGATTTCAAATCGGGGCTACCAATCTGTAACTAGAGCTATTTTTGTAACCCTTCGCCTGTTTTTCTGGCTTCGGTAAAAAATGTCAGAAGTTAGCAGATTCATTCAATTCAAAACAACTTTAACAAACAAATGCCGTTTTGACCCCTTTCCCATCATTTTACAGAAAACAATGTTTTCTATATAAAATCGACCCCTACTCTTCTGCTTTTCAAGCAACAAGTCGGATTTCAAATCGGGGCTACCAATCTGTAACTAGAGCTATTTTTCTAACCCTTCGCCTGTTTTTCTGGCTTCGGTAAAAAATGTCAGAAGTTAGCAGATTCATTAAATTCAAAACAACTATCATTTTGACCACTAAACCAAAGAGTTTGACAAAAATATATTGGATTAAAACTTCCCTCTACTTCTCTGCTTGTCAAATGCGGAGAAGGTTTATTCAGTATGGAACTTACGTTACAGTAGTTTTACTAAATGCACTACCATGTGTTTTTTAAACTTTCACAAACAACTGCCGTTTTGACCCCTTTCCCAACATTTTACAGAAAACAATGTTTTCTATATAAAATCTACCCCTACTCTTCTGCTTTTCAAGCAACAAGTCGGATTTCAAATCGGGGCTACCAATCTGTAACTAGAGCTATTTTTGTAACCCTTCGCCTGTTTTTCTGGCTTCGGTAAAAAATGTCAGAAGTTAGCAGATTCATTAAATTCAAAACAACTTTAACAAACAAATGCCTTTTTGACCCCTTTCCCATCATTTTACAGAAAACAATGTTTTCTATATAAAATCTACCCCTACTCTTCTGCTTTTCAAGCAACAAGTCGGATTTCAAATCGGGGCTACCAATCTGTAACTAGAGCTATTTTTGTAACCCTTCGCCTGTTTTTCTGGCTTCGGTAAAAAATGTCAGAAGTTAGCAGATTCATTCAATTCAAAACAACTTTAACAAACAAATGCCGTTTTGACCCCTTTCCCATCATTTTACAGAAAACAATGTTTTCTATATAAAATCTACCCCTACTCTTCTGCTTTTCAAGCAACAAGTCGGATTTCAAATCGGGGCTACCAATCTGTAACTAGAGCTATTTTTGTAACCCTTCGCCTGTTTTTCTGGCTTCGGTAAAAAATGTCAGAAGTTAGCAGATTCATTCAATTCAAAACAACTTTAACAAACAAATGCCGTTTTGACCCCTTTCCCATCATTTTACAGAAAACAATGTTTTCTATATAAAATCTACCCCTACTCTTCTGCTTTTCAAGCAACAAGTCGGATTTCAAATCGGGGCTACCAATCTGTAACTAGAGCTATTTTTGTAACCCTTCGCCTGTTTTTCTGGCTTCGGTAAAAAATGTCAGAAGTTAGCAGATTCATTAAATTCAAAACAACTATCATTTTGACCACTAAACCAAAGAGTTTGACAAAAATATATTGGATTAAAACTTCCCTCTACTTCTCTGCTTGTCAAATGCGGAGAAGGTTTATTCAGTATGGAACTTACGTTACAGTAGTTTTACTAAATGCACTACCATGTGTTTTTTAAACTTTCACAAACAACTGCCGTTTTGACCCCTTTCCCAACATTTTACAGAAAACAATGTTTTCTATATAAAATCTACCCCTACTCTTCTGCTTTTCAAGCAACAAGTCGGATTTCAAATCGGGGCTACCAATCTGTAACTAGAGCTATTTTTGTAACCCTTCGCCTGTTTTTCTGGCTTCGGTAAAAAATGTCAGAAGTTAGCAGATTCATTCAATTCAAAACAACTTTAACAAACAAATGCCGTTTTGACCCCTTTCCCATCATTTTACAGAAAACAATGTTTTCTATATAAAATCGACCCCTACTCTTCTGCTTTTCAAGCAACAAGTCGGATTTCAAATCGGGGCTACCAATCTGTAACTAGAGCTATTTTTCTAACCCTTCGCCTGTTTTTCTGGCTTCGGTAAAAAATGTCAGAAGTTAGCAGATTCATTAAATTCAAAACAACTATCATTTTGACCACTAAACCAAAGAGTTTGACAAAAATATATTGGATTAAAACTTCCCTCTACTTCTCTGCTTGTCAAATGCGGAGAAGGTTTATTCAGTATGGAACTTACGTTACAGTAGTTTTACTAAATGCACTACCATGTGTTTTTTAAACTTTCACAAACAACTGCCGTTTTGACCCCTTTCCCAACATTTTACAGAAAACAATGTTTTCTATATAAAATCTACCCCTACTCTTCTGCTTTTCAAGCAACAAGTCGGATTTCAAATCGGGGCTACCAATCTGTAACTAGAGCTATTTTTGTAACCCTTCGCCTGTTTTTCTGGCTTCGGTAAAAAATGTCAGAAGTTAGCAGATTCATTAAATTCAAAACAACTTTAACAAACAAATGCCTTTTTGACCCCTTTCCCATCATTTTACAGAAAACAATGTTTTCTATATAAAATCTACCCCTACTCTTCTGCTTTTCAAGCAACAAGTCGGATTTCAAATCGGGGCTACCAATCTGTAACTAGAGCTATTTTTGTAACCCTTCGCCTGTTTTTCTGGCTTCGGTAAAAAATGTCAGAAGTTAGCAGATTCATTCAATTCAAAACAACTTTAACAAACAAATGCCGTTTTGACCCCTTTCCCATCATTTTACAGAAAACAATGTTTTCTATATAAAATCTACCCCTACTCTTCTGCTTTTCAAGCAACAAGTCGGATTTCAAATCGGGGCTACCAATCTGTAACTAGAGCTATTTTTGTAACCCTTCGCCTGTTTTTCTGGCTTCGGTAAAAAATGTCAGAAGTTAGCAGATTCATTAAATTCAAAACAACTATCATTTTGACCACTAAACCAAAGAGTTTGACAAAAATATATTGGATTAAAACTTCCCTCTACTTCTCTGCTTGTCAAATGCGGAGAAGGTTTATTCAGTATGGAACTTACGTTACAGTAGTTTTACTAAATGCACTACCATGTGTTTTTTAAACTTTCACAAACAACTGCCGTTTTGACCCCTTTCCCAACATTTTACAGAAAACAATGTTTTCTATATAAAATCTACCCCTACTCTTCTGCTTTTCAAGCAACAAGTCGGATTTCAAATCGGGGCTACCAATCTGTAACTAGAGCTATTTTTGTAACCCTTCGCCTGTTTTTCTGGCTTCGGTAAAAAATGTCAGAAGTTAGCAGATTCATTAAATTCAAAACAACTTTAACAAACAAATGCCTTTTTGACCCCTTTCCCATCATTTTACAGAAAACAATGTTTTCTATATAAAATCTACCCCTACTCTTCTGCTTTTCAAGCAACAAGTCGGATTTCAAATCGGGGCTACCAATCTGTAACTAGAGCTATTTTTCTAACCCTTCGCCTGTTTTTCTGGCTTCGGTAAAAAATGTCAGAAGTTAGCAGATTCATTAAATTCAAAACAACTATCATTTTGACCACTAAACCAAAGAGTTTGACAAAAATATATTGGATTAAAACTTCCCTCTACTTCTCTGCTTGTCAAATGCGGAGAAGGTTTATTCAGTATGGAACTTACGTTACAGTAGTTTTACTAAATGCACTACCATGTGTTTTTTAAACTTTCACAAACAACTGCCGTTTTGACCCCTTTCCCAACATTTTACAGAAAACAATGTTTTCTATATAAAATCTACCCCTACTCTTCTGCTTTTCAAGCAACAAGTCGGATTTCAAATCGGGGCTACCAATCTGTAACTAGAGCTATTTTTGTAACCCTTCGCCTGTTTTTCTGGCTTCGGTAAAAAATGTCAGAAGTTAGCAGATTCATTAAATTCAAAACAACTTTAACAAACAAATGCCTTTTTGACCCCTTTCCCATCATTTTACAGAAAACAATGTTTTCTATATAAAATCTACCCCTACTCTTCTGCTTTTCAAGCAACAAGTCGGATTTCAAATCGGGGCTACCAATCTGTAACTAGAGCTATTTTTGTAACCCTTCGCCTGTTTTTCTGGCTTCGGTAAAAAATGTCAGAAGTTAGCAGATTCATTCAATTCAAAACAACTTTAACAAACAAATGCCGTTTTGACCCCTTTCCCATCATTTTACAGAAAACAATGTTTTCTATATAAAATCTACCCCTACTCTTCTGCTTTTCAAGCAACAAGTCGGATTTCAAATCGGGGCTACCAATCTGTAACTAGAGCTATTTTTGTAACCCTTCGCCTGTTTTTCTGGCTTCGGTAAAAAATGTCAGAAGTTAGCAGATTCATTAAATTCAAAACAACTTTAACAAACAAATGCCGTTTTGACCCCTTTCCCATCATTTTACAGAAAACAATGTTTTCTATATAAAATCTACCCCTACTCTTCTGCTTTTCAAGCAACAAGTCGGATTTCAAATCGGGGCTACCAATCTGTAACTAGAGCTATTTTTGTAACCCTTCGCCTGTTTTTCTGGCTTCGGTAAAAAATGTCAGAAGTTAGCAGATTCATTAAATTCAAAACAACTATCATTTTGACCACTAAACCAAAGAGTTTGACAAAAATATATTGGATTAAAACTTCCCTCTACTTCTCTGCTTGTCAAATGCGGAGAAGGTTTATTCAGTATGGAACTTACGTTACAGTAGTTTTACTAAATGCACTACCATGTGTTTTTTAAACTTTCACAAACAACTGCCGTTTTGACCCCTTTCCCAACATTTTACAGAAAACAATGTTTTCTATATAAAATCTACCCCTACTCTTCTGCTTTTCAAGCAACAAGTCGGATTTCAAATCGGGGCTACCAATCTGTAACTAGAGCTATTTTTGTAACCCTTCGCCTGTTTTTCTGGCTTCGGTAAAAAATGTCAGAAGTTAGCAGATTCATTAAATTCAAAACAACTTTAACAAACAAATGCCTTTTTGACCCCTTTCCCATCATTTTACAGAAAACAATGTTTTCTATATAAAATCTACCCCTACTCTTCTGCTTTTCAAGCAACAAGTCGGATTTCAAATCGGGGCTACCAATCTGTAACTAGAGCTATTTTTGTAACCCTTCGCCTGTTTTTCTGGCTTCGGTAAAAAATGTCAGAAGTTAGCAGATTCATTCAATTCAAAACAACTTTAACAAACAAATGCCGTTTTGACCCCTTTCCCATCATTTTACAGAAAACAATGTTTTCTATATAAAATCTACCCCTACTCTTCTGCTTTTCAAGCAACAAGTCGGATTTCAAATCGGGGCTACCAATCTGTAACTAGAGCTATTTTTGTAACCCTTCGCCTGTTTTTCTGGCTTCGGTAAAAAATGTCAGAAGTTAGCAGATTCATTAAATTCAAAACAACTTTAACAAACAAATGCCGTTTTGACCCCTTTCCCATCATTTTACAGAAAACAATGTTTTCTATATAAAATCTACCCCTACTCTTCTGCTTTTCAAGCAACAAGTCGGATTTCAAATCGGGGCTACCAATCTGTAACTAGAGCTATTTTTGTAACCCTTCGCCTGTTTTTCTGGCTTCGGTAAAAAATGTCAGAAGTTAGCAGATTCATTAAATTCAAAACAACTATCATTTTGACCACTAAACCAAAGAGTTTGACAAAAATATATTGGATTAAAACTTCCCTCTACTTCTCTGCTTGTCAAATGCGGAGAAGGTTTATTCAGTATGGAACTTACGTTACAGTAGTTTTACTAAATGCACTACCATGTGTTTTTTAAACTTTCACAAACAACTGCCGTTTTGACCCCTTTCCCAACATTTTACAGAAAACAATGTTTTCTATATAAAATCTACCCCTACTCTTCTGCTTTTCAAGCAACAAGTCGGATTTCAAATCGGGGCTACCAATCTGTAACTAGAGCTATTTTTGTAACCCTTCGCCTGTTTTTCTGGCTTCGGTAAAAAATGTCAGAAGTTAGCAGATTCATTAAATTCAAAACAACTTTAACAAACAAATGCCGTTTTGACCCCTTTCCCATCATTTTACAGAAAACAATGTTTTCTATATAAAATCTACCCCTACTCTTCTGCTTTTCAAGCAACAAGTCGGATTTCAAATCGGGGCTACCAATCTGTAACTAGAGCTATTTTTCTAACCCTTCGCCTGTTTTTCTGGCTTCGGTAAAAAATGTCAGAAGTTAGCAGATTCATTAAATTCAAAACAACTATCATTTTGACCACTAAACCAAAGAGTTTGACAAAAATATATTGGATTAAAACTTCCCTCTACTTCTCTGCTTGTCAAATGCGGAGAAGGTTTATTCAGTATGGAACTTACGTTACAGTAGTTTTACTAAATGCACTACCATGTGTTTTTTAAACTTTCACAAACAACTGCCGTTTTGACCCCTTTCCCATCATTTTACAGAAAACAATGTTTTCTATATAAAATCTACCCCTACTCTTCTGCTTTTCAAGCAACAAGTCGGATTTCAAATCGGGGCTACCAATCTGTAACTAGAGCTATTTTTGTAACCCTTCGCCTGTTTTTCTGGCTTCGGTAAAAAATGTCAGAAGTTAGCAGATTCATTAAATTCAAAACAACTTTAACAAACAAATGCCGTTTTGACCCCTTTCCCATCATTTTACAGAAAACAATGTTTTCTATATAAAATCTACCCCTACTCTTCTGCTTTTCAAGCAACAAGTCGGATTTCAAATCGGGGCTACCAATCTGTAACTAGAGCTATTTTTGTAACCCTTCGCCTGTTTTTCTGGCTTCGGTAAAAAATGTCAGAAGTTAGCAGATTCCTTAAATTCAAAACAACTTTAACAAACAAATGCCGTTTTGACCCCTTTCCCATCATTTTACAGAAAACAATGTTTTCTATATAAAATCTACCCCTACTCTTCTGCTTTTCAAGCAACAAGTCGGATTTCAAATCGGGGCTACCAATCTGTAACTAGAGCTATTTTTGTAACCCTTCGCCTGTTTTTCTGGCTTCGGTAAAAAATGTCAGAAGTTAGCAGATTCATTAAATTCAAAACAACTTTAACAAACAAATGCCGTTTTGACCCCTTTCCCATCATTTTACAGAAAACAATGTTTTCTATATAAAATCTACCCCTACTCTTCTGCTTTTCAAGCAACAAGTCGGATTTCAAATCGGGGCTACCAATCTGTAACTAGAGCTATTTTTGTAACCCTTCGCCTGTTTTTCTGGCTTCGGTAAAAAATGTCAGAAGTTAGCAGATTCATTAAATTCAAAACAACTATCATTTTGACCACTAAACCAAAGAGTTTGACAAAAATATATTGGATTAAAACTTCCCTCTACTTCTCTGCTTGTCAAATGCGGAGAAGGTTTATTCAGTATGGAACTTACGTTACAGTAGTTTTACTAAATGCACTACCATGTGTTTTTTAAACTTTCACAAACAACTGCCGTTTTGACCCCTTTCCCAACATTTTACAGAAAACAATGTTTTCTATATAAAATCTACCCCTACTCTTCTGCTTTTCAAGCAACAAGTCGGATTTCAAATCGGGGCTACCAATCTGTAACTAGAGCTATTTTTGTAACCCTTCGCCTGTTTTTCTGGCTTCGGTAAAAAATGTCAGAAGTTAGCAGATTCATTAAATTCAAAACAACTTTAACAAACAAATGCCGTTTTGACCCCTTTCCCATCATTTTACAGAAAACAATGTTTTCTATATAAAATCTACCCCTACTCTTCTGCTTTTCAAGCAACAAGTCGGATTTCAAATCGGGGCTACCAATCTGTAACTAGAGCTATTTTTGTAACCCTTCGCCTGTTTTTCTGGCTTCGGTAAAAAATGTCAGAAGTTAGCAGATTCATTCAATTCAAAACAACTTTAACAAACAAATGCCGTTTTGACCCCTTTCCCATCATTTTACAGAAAACAATGTTTTCTATATAAAATCTACCCCTACTCTTCTGCTTTTCAAGCAACAAGTCGGATTTCAAATCGGGGCTACCAATCTGTAACTAGAGCTATTTTTGTAACCCTTCGCCTGTTTTTCTGGCTTCGGTAAAAAATGTCAGAAGTTAGCAGATTCATTAAATTCAAAACAACTTTAACAAACAAATGCCGTTTTGACCCCTTTCCCATCATTTTACAGAAAACAATGTTTTCTATATAAAATCTACCCCTACTCTTCTGCTTTTCAAGCAACAAGTCGGATTTCAAATCGGGGCTACCAATCTGTAACTAGAGCTATTTTTGTAACCCTTCGCCTGTTTTTCTGGCTTCGGTAAAAAATGTCAGAAGTTAGCAGATTCATTAAATTCAAAACAACTATCATTTTGACCACTAAACCAAAGAGTTTGACAAAAATATATTGGATTAAAACTTCCCTCTACTTCTCTGCTTGTCAAATGCGGAGAAGGTTTATTCAGTATGGAACTTACGTTACAGTAGTTTTACTAAATGCACTACCATGTGTTTTTTAAACTTTCACAAACAACTGCCGTTTTGACCCCTTTCCCAACATTTTACAGAAAACAATGTTTTCTATATAAAATCTACCCCTACTCTTCTGCTTTTCAAGCAACAAGTCGGATTTCAAATCGGGGCTACCAATCTGTAACTAGAGCTATTTTTGTAACCCTTCGCCTGTTTTTCTGGCTTCGGTAAAAAATGTCAGAAGTTAGCAGATTCATTAAATTCAAAACAACTTTAACAAACAAATGCCTTTTTGACCCCTTTCCCATCATTTTACAGAAAACAATGTTTTCTATATAAAATCTACCCCTACTCTTCTGCTTTTCAAGCAACAAGTCGGATTTCAAATCGGGGCTACCAATCTGTAACTAGAGCTATTTTTGTAACCCTTCGCCTGTTTTTCTGGCTTCGGTAAAAAATGTCAGAAGTTAGCAGATTCATTCAATTCAAAACAACTTTAACAAACAAATGCCGTTTTGACCCCTTTCCCATCATTTTACAGAAAACAATGTTTTCTATATAAAATCTACCCCTACTCTTCTGCTTTTCAAGCAACAAGTCGGATTTCAAATCGGGGCTACCAATCTGTAACTAGAGCTAGTTTTCTAACCCTTCGCCTGTTTTTCTGGCTTCGGTAAAAAATGTCAGAAGTTAGCAGATTCATTAAATTCAAAACAACTTTAACAAACAAATGCCGTTTTGACCCCTTTCCCATCATTTTACAGAAAACAATGTTTTCTATATAAAATCTACCCCTACTCTTCTGCTTTTCAAGCAACAAGTCGGATTTCAAATCGGGGCTACCAATCTGTAACTAGAGCTATTTTTGTAACCCTTCGCCTGTTTTTCTGGCTTCGGTAAAAAATGTCAGAAGTTAGCAGATTCATTAAATTCAAAACAACTTTAACAAACAAATGCCGTTTTGACCCCTTTCCCATCATTTTACAGAAAACAATGTTTTCTATATAAAATCTACCCCTACTCTTCTGCTTTTCAAGCAACAAGTCGGATTTCAAATCGGGGCTACCAATCTGTAACTAGAGCTATTTTTGTAACCCTTCGCCTGTTTTTCTGGCTTCGGTAAAAAATGTCAGAAGTTAGCAGATTCATTAAATTCAAAACAACTTTAACAAACAAATGCCGTTTTGACCCCTTTCCCATCATTTTACAGAAAACAATGTTTTCTATATAAAATCTACCCCTACTCTTCTGCTTTTCAAGCAACAAGTCGGATTTCAAATCGGGGCTACCAATCTGTAACTAGAGCTATTTTTGTAACCCTTCGCCTGTTTTTCTGGCTTCGGTAAAAAATGTCAGAAGTTAGCAGATTCATTAAATTCAAAACAACTATCATTTTGACCACTAAACCAAAGAGTTTGACAAAAATATATTGGATTAAAACTTCCCTCTACTTCTCTGCTTGTCAAATGCGGAGAAGGTTTATTCAGTATGGAACTTACGTTACAGTAGTTTTACTAAATGCACTACCATGTGTTTTTTAAACTTTCACAAACAACTGCCGTTTTGACCCCTTTCCCAACATTTTACAGAAAACAATGTTTTCTATATAAAATCTACCCCTACTCTTCTGCTTTTCAAGCAACAAGTCGGATTTCAAATCGGGGCTACCAATCTGTAACTAGAGCTATTTTTGTAACCCTTCGCCTGTTTTTCTGGCTTCGGTAAAAAATGTCAGAAGTTAGCAGATTCATTAAATTCAAAACAACTTTAACAAACAAATGCCTTTTTGACCCCTTTCCCATCATTTTACAGAAAACAATGTTTTCTATATAAAATCTACCCCTACTCTTCTGCTTTTCAAGCAACAAGTCGGATTTCAAATCGGGGCTACCAATCTGTAACTAGAGCTATTTTTGTAACCCTTCGCCTGTTTTTCTGGCTTCGGTAAAAAATGTCAGAAGTTAGCAGATTCATTCAATTCAAAACAACTTTAACAAACAAATGCCGTTTTGACCCCTTTCCCATCATTTTACAGAAAACAATGTTTTCTATATAAAATCTACCCCTACTCTTCTGCTTTTCAAGCAACAAGTCGGATTTCAAATCGGGGCTACCAATCTGTAACTAGAGCTATTTTTGTAACCCTTCGCCTGTTTTTCTGGCTTCGGTAAAAAATGTCAGAAGTTAGCAGATTCATTAAATTCAAAACAACTTTAACAAACAAATGCCGTTTTGACCCCTTTCCCATCATTTTACAGAAAACAATGTTTTCTATATAAAATCTACCCCTACTCTTCTGCTTTTCAAGCAACAAGTCGGATTTCAAATCGGGGCTACCAATCTGTAACTAGAGCTATTTTTGTAACCCTTCGCCTGTTTTTCTGGCTTCGGTAAAAAATGTCAGAAGTTAGCAGATTCATTAAATTCAAAACAACTATCATTTTGACCACTAAACCAAAGAGTTTGACAAAAATATATTGGATTAAAACTTCCCTCTACTTCTCTGCTTGTCAAATGCGGAGAAGGTTTATTCAGTATGGAACTTACGTTACAGTAGTTTTACTAAATGCACTACCATGTGTTTTTTAAACTTTCACAAACAACTGCCGTTTTGACCCCTTTCCCAACATTTTACAGAAAACAATGTTTTCTATATAAAATCTACCCCTACTCTTCTGCTTTTCAAGCAACAAGTCGGATTTCAAATCGGGGCTACCAATCTGTAACTAGAGCTATTTTTGTAACCCTTCGCCTGTTTTTCTGGCTTCGGTAAAAAATGTCAGAAGTTAGCAGATTCATTAAATTCAAAACAACTTTAACAAACAAATGCCGTTTTGACCCCTTTCCCATCATTTTACAGAAAACAATGTTTTCTATATAAAATCTACCCCTACTCTTCTGCTTTTCAAGCAACAAGTCGGATTTCAAATCGGGGCTACCAATCTGTAACTAGAGCTATTTTTGTAACCCTTCGCCTGTTTTTCTGGCTTCGGTAAAAAATGTCAGAAGTTAGCAGATTCATTAAATTCAAAACAACTTTAACAAACAAATGCCGTTTTGACCCCTTTCCCATCATTTTACAGAAAACAATGTTTTCTATATAAAATCTACCCCTACTCTTCTGCTTTTCAAGCAACAAGTCGGATTTCAAATCGGGGCTACCAATCTGTAACTAGAGCTATTTTTGTAACCCTTCGCCTGTTTTTCTGGCTTCGGTAAAAAATGTCAGAAGTTAGCAGATTCATTAAATTCAAAACAACTATCATTTTGACCACTAAACCAAAGAGTTTGACAAAAATATATTGGATTAAAACTTCCCTCTACTTCTCTGCTTGTCAAATGCGGAGAAGGTTTATTCAGTATGGAACTTACGTTACAGTAGTTTTACTAAATGCACTACCATGTGTTTTTTAAACTTTCACAAACAACTGCCGTTTTGACCCCTTTCCCAACATTTTACAGAAAACAATGTTTTCTATATAAAATCTACCCCTACTCTTCTGCTTTTCAAGCAACAAGTCGGATTTCAAATCGGGGCTACCAATCTGTAACTAGAGCTATTTTTGTAACCCTTCGCCTGTTTTTCTGGCTTCGGTAAAAAATGTCAGAAGTTAGCAGATTCATTAAATTCAAAACAACTTTAACAAACAAATGCCTTTTTGACCCCTTTCCCATCATTTTACAGAAAACAATGTTTTCTATATAAAATCTACCCCTACTCTTCTGCTTTTCAAGCAACAAGTCGGATTTCAAATCGGGGCTACCAATCTGTAACTAGAGCTATTTTTGTAACCCTTCGCCTGTTTTTCTGGCTTCGGTAAAAAATGTCAGAAGTTAGCAGATTCATTCAATTCAAAACAACTTTAACAAACAAATGCCGTTTTGACCCCTTTCCCATCATTTTACAGAAAACAATGTTTTCTATATAAAATCTACCCCTACTCTTCTGCTTTTCAAGCAACAAGTCGGATTTCAAATCGGGGCTACCAATCTGTAACTAGAGCTATTTTTGTAACCCTTCGCCTGTTTTTCTGGCTTCGGTAAAAAATGTCAGAAGTTAGCAGATTCATTAAATTCAAAACAACTTTAACAAACAAATGCCGTTTTGACCCCTTTCCCATCATTTTACAGAAAACAATGTTTTCTATATAAAATCTACCCCTACTCTTCTGCTTTTCAAGCAACAAGTCGGATTTCAAATCGGGGCTACCAATCTGTAACTAGAGCTATTTTTGTAACCCTTCGCCTGTTTTTCTGGCTTCGGTAAAAAATGTCAGAAGTTAGCAGATTCATTAAATTCAAAACAACTATCATTTTGACCACTAAACCAAAGAGTTTGACAAAAATATATTGGATTAAAACTTCCCTCTACTTCTCTGCTTGTCAAATGCGGAGAAGGTTTATTCAGTATGGAACTTACGTTACAGTAGTTTTACTAAATGCACTACCATGTGTTTTTTAAACTTTCACAAACAACTGCCGTTTTGACCCCTTTCCCAACATTTTACAGAAAACAATGTTTTCTATATAAAATCTACCCCTACTCTTCTGCTTTTCAAGCAACAAGTCGGATTTCAAATCGGGGCTACCAATCTGTAACTAGAGCTATTTTTGTAACCCTTCGCCTGTTTTTCTGGCTTCGGTAAAAAATGTCAGAAGTTAGCAGATTCATTAAATTCAAAACAACTTTAACAAACAAATGCCGTTTTGACCCCTTTCCCATCATTTTACAGAAAACAATGTTTTCTATATAAAATCTACCCCTACTCTTCTGCTTTTCAAGCAACAAGTCGGATTTCAAATCGGGGCTACCAATCTGTAACTAGAGCTATTTTTGTAACCCTTCGCCTGTTTTTCTGGCTTCGGTAAAAAATGTCAGAAGTTAGCAGATTCATTAAATTCAAAACAACTTTAACAAACAAATGCCGTTTTGACCCCTTTCCCATCATTTTACAGAAAACAATGTTTTCTATATAAAATCTACCCCTACTCTTCTGCTTTTCAAGCAACAAGTCGGATTTCAAATCGGGGCTACCAATCTGTAACTAGAGCTATTTTTGTAACCCTTCGCCTGTTTTTCTGGCTTCGGTAAAAAATGTCAGAAGTTAGCAGATTCATTAAATTCAAAACAACTATCATTTTGACCACTAAACCAAAGAGTTTGACAAAAATATATTGGATTAAAACTTCCCTCTACTTCTCTGCTTGTCAAATGCGGAGAAGGTTTATTCAGTATGGAACTTACGTTACAGTAGTTTTACTAAATGCACTACCATGTGTTTTTTAAACTTTCACAAACAACTGCCGTTTTGACCCCTTTCCCAACATTTTACAGAAAACAATGTTTTCTATATAAAATCTACCCCTACTCTTCTGCTTTTCAAGCAACAAGTCGGATTTCAAATCGGGGCTACCAATCTGTAACTAGAGCTATTTTTGTAACCCTTCGCCTGTTTTTCTGGCTTCGGTAAAAAATGTCAGAAGTTAGCAGATTCATTAAATTCAAAACAACTTTAACAAACAAATGCCTTTTTGACCCCTTTCCCATCATTTTACAGAAAACAATGTTTTCTATATAAAATCTACCCCTACTCTTCTGCTTTTCAAGCAACAAGTCGGATTTCAAATCGGGGCTACCAATCTGTAACTAGAGCTATTTTTGTAACCCTTCGCCTGTTTTTCTGGCTTCGGTAAAAAATGTCAGAAGTTAGCAGATTCATTCAATTCAAAACAACTTTAACAAACAAATGCCGTTTTGACCCCTTTCCCATCATTTTACAGAAAACAATGTTTTCTATATAAAATCTACCCCTACTCTTCTGCTTTTCAAGCAACAAGTCGGATTTCAAATCGGGGCTACCAATCTGTAACTAGAGCTATTTTTGTAACCCTTCGCCTGTTTTTCTGGCTTCGGTAAAAAATGTCAGAAGTTAGCAGATTCATTAAATTCAAAACAACTATCATTTTGACCACTAAACCAAAGAGTTTGACAAAAATATATTGGATTAAAACTTCCCTCTACTTCTCTGCTTGTCAAATGCGGAGAAGGTTTATTCAGTATGGAACTTACGTTACAGTAGTTTTACTAAATGCACTACCATGTGTTTTTTAAACTTTCACAAACAACTGCCGTTTTGACCCCTTTCCCAACATTTTACAGAAAACAATGTTTTCTATATAAAATCTACCCCTACTCTTCTGCTTTTCAAGCAACAAGTCGGATTTCAAATCGGGGCTACCAATCTGTAACTAGAGCTATTTTTGTAACCCTTCGCCTGTTTTTCTGGCTTCGGTAAAAAATGTCAGAAGTTAGCAGATTCATTAAATTCAAAACAACTTTAACAAACAAATGCCGTTTTGACCCCTTTCCCATCATTTTACAGAAAACAATGTTTTCTATATAAAATCTACCCCTACTCTTCTGCTTTTCAAGCAACAAGTCGGATTTCAAATCGGGGCTACCAATCTGTAACTAGAGCTATTTTTGTAACCCTTCGCCTGTTTTTCTGGCTTCGGTAAAAAATGTCAGAAGTTAGCAGATTCATTCAATTCAAAACAACTTTAACAAACAAATGCCGTTTTGACCCCTTTCCCATCATTTTACAGAAAACAATGTTTTCTATATAAAATCTACCCCTACTCTTCTGCTTTTCAAGCAACAAGTCGGATTTCAAATCGGGGCTACCAATCTGTAACTAGAGCTATTTTTGTAACCCTTCGCCTGTTTTTCTGGCTTCGGTAAAAAATGTCAGAAGTTAGCAGATTCATTAAATTCAAAACAACTATCATTTTGACCACTAAACCAAAGAGTTTGACAAAAATATATTGGATTAAAACTTCCCTCTACTTCTCTGCTTGTCAAATGCGGAGAAGGTTTATTCAGTATGGAACTTACGTTACAGTAGTTTTACTAAATGCACTACCATGTGTTTTTTAAACTTTCACAAACAACTGCCGTTTTGACCCCTTTCCCAACATTTTACAGAAAACAATGTTTTCTATATAAAATCTACCCCTACTCTTCTGCTTTTCAAGCAACAAGTCGGATTTCAAATCGGGGCTACCAATCTGTAACTAGAGCTATTTTTGTAACCCTTCGCCTGTTTTTCTGGCTTCGGTAAAAAATGTCAGAAGTTAGCAGATTCATTAAATTCAAAACAACTTTAACAAACAAATGCCGTTTTGACCCCTTTCCCATCATTTTACAGAAAACAATGTTTTCTATATAAAATCTACCCCTACTCTTCTGCTTTTCAAGCAACAAGTCGGATTTCAAATCGGGGCTACCAATCTGTAACTAGAGCTATTTTTGTAACCCTTCGCCTGTTTTTCTGGCTTCGGTAAAAAATGTCAGAAGTTAGCAGATTCATTCAATTCAAAACAACTTTAACAAACAAATGCCGTTTTGACCCCTTTCCCATCATTTTACAGAAAACAATGTTTTCTATATAAAATCTACCCCTACTCTTCTGCTTTTCAAGCAACAAGTCGGATTTCAAATCGGGGCTACCAATCTGTAACTAGAGCTATTTTTGTAACCCTTCGCCTGTTTTTCTGGCTTCGGTAAAAAATGTCAGAAGTTAGCAGATTCATTAAATTCAAAACAACTATCATTTTGACCACTAAACCAAAGAGTTTGACAAAAATATATTGGATTAAAACTTCCCTCTACTTCTCTGCTTGTCAAATGCGGAGAAGGTTTATTCAGTATGGAACTTACGTTACAGTAGTTTTACTAAATGCACTACCATGTGTTTTTTAAACTTTCACAAACAACTGCCGTTTTGACCCCTTTCCCAACATTTTACAGAAAACAATGTTTTCTATATAAAATCTACCCCTACTCTTCTGCTTTTCAAGCAACAAGTCGGATTTCAAATCGGGGCTACCAATCTGTAACTAGAGCTATTTTTGTAACCCTTCGCCTGTTTTTCTGGCTTCGGTAAAAAATGTCAGAAGTTAGCAGATTCATTAAATTCAAAACAACTTTAACAAACAAATGCCTTTTTGACCCCTTTCCCATCATTTTACAGAAAACAATGTTTTCTATATAAAATCTACCCCTACTCTTCTGCTTTTCAAGCAACAAGTCGGATTTCAAATCGGGGCTACCAATCTGTAACTAGAGCTATTTTTGTAACCCTTCGCCTGTTTTTCTGGCTTCGGTAAAAAATGTCAGAAGTTAGCAGATTCATTAAATTCAAAACAACTTTAACAAACAAATGCCGTTTTGACCCCTTTCCCATCATTTTACAGAAAACAATGTTTTCTATATAAAATCTACCCCTACTCTTCTGCTTTTCAAGCAACAAGTCGGATTTCAAATCGGGGCTACCAATCTGTAACTAGAGCTATTTTTGTAACCCTTCGCCTGTTTTTCTGGCTTCGGTAAAAAATGTCAGAAGTTAGCAGATTCATTAAATTCAAAACAACTTTAACAAACAAATGCCGTTTTGACCCCTTTCCCATCATTTTACAGAAAACAATGTTTTCTATATAAAATCTACCCCTACTCTTCTGCTTTTCAAGCAACAAGTCGGATTTCAAATCGGGGCTACCAATCTGTAACTAGAGCTATTTTTCTAACCCTTCGCCTGTTTTTCTGGCTTCGGTAAAAAATGTCAGAAGTTAGCAGATTCATTAAATTCAAAACAACTATCATTTTGACCACTAAACCAAAGAGTTTGACAAAAATATATTGGATTAAAACTTCCCTCTACTTCTCTGCTTGTCAAATGCGGAGAAGGTTTATTCAGTATGGAACTTACGTTACAGTAGTTTTACTAAATGCACTACCATGTGTTTTTTAAACTTTCACAAACAACTGCCGTTTTGACCCCTTTCCCAACATTTTACAGAAAACAATGTTTTCTATATAAAATCTACCCCTACTCTTCTGCTTTTCAAGCAACAAGTCGGATTTCAAATCGGGGCTACCAATCTGTAACTAGAGCTATTTTTGTAACCCTTCGCCTGTTTTTCTGGCTTCGGTAAAAAATGTCAGAAGTTAGCAGATTCATTAAATTCAAAACAACTTTAACAAACAAATGCCGTTTTGACCCCTTTCCCATCATTTTACAGAAAACAATGTTTTCTATATAAAATCTACCCCTACTCTTCTGCTTTTCAAGCAACAAGTCGGATTTCAAATCGGGGCTACCAATCTGTAACTAGAGCTATTTTTGTAACCCTTCGCCTGTTTTTCTGGCTTCGGTAAAAAATGTCAGAAGTTAGCAGATTCATTAAATTCAAAACAACTTTAACAAACAAATGCCGTTTTGACCCCTTTCCCATCATTTTACAGAAAACAATGTTTTCTATATAAAATCTACCCCTACTCTTCTGCTTTTCAAGCAACAAGTCGGATTTCAAATCGGGGCTACCAATCTGTAACTAGAGCTATTTTTGTAACCCTTCGCCTGTTTTTCTGGCTTCGGTAAAAAATGTCAGAAGTTAGCAGATTCATTAAATTCAAAACAACTTTAACAAACAAATGCCGTTTTGACCCCTTTCCCATCATTTTACAGAAAACAATGTTTTCTATATAAAATCTACCCCTACTCTTCTGCTTTTCAAGCAACAAGTCGGATTTCAAATCGGGGCTACCAATCTGTAACTAGAGCTATTTTTGTAACCCTTCGCCTGTTTTTCTGGCTTCGGTAAAAAATGTCAGAAGTTAGCAGATTCATTAAATTCAAAACAACTATCATTTTGACCACTAAACCAAAGAGTTTGACAAAAATATATTGGATTAAAACTTCCCTCTACTTCTCTGCTTGTCAAATGCGGAGAAGGTTTATTCAGTATGGAACTTACGTTACAGTAGTTTTACTAAATGCACTACCATGTGTTTTTTAAACTTTCACAAACAACTGCCGTTTTGACCCCTTTCCCAACATTTTACAGAAAACAATGTTTTCTATATAAAATCTACCCCTACTCTTCTGCTTTTCAAGCAACAAGTCGGATTTCAAATCGGGGCTACCAATCTGTAACTAGAGCTATTTTTGTAACCCTTCGCCTGTTTTTCTGGCTTCGGTAAAAAATGTCAGAAGTTAGCAGATTCATTAAATTCAAAACAACTTTAACAAACAAATGCCTTTTTGACCCCTTTCCCATCATTTTACAGAAAACAATGTTTTCTATATAAAATCTACCCCTACTCTTCTGCTTTTCAAGCAACAAGTCGGATTTCAAATCGGGGCTACCAATCTGTAACTAGAGCTATTTTTGTAACCCTTCGCCTGTTTTTCTGGCTTCGGTAAAAAATGTCAGAAGTTAGCAGATTCATTCAATTCAAAACAACTTTAACAAACAAATGCCGTTTTGACCCCTTTCCCATCATTTTACAGAAAACAATGTTTTCTATATAAAATCTACCCCTACTCTTCTGCTTTTCAAGCAACAAGTCGGATTTCAAATCGGGGCTACCAATCTGTAACTAGAGCTATTTTTGTAACCCTTCGCCTGTTTTTCTGGCTTCGGTAAAAAATGTCAGAAGTTAGCAGATTCATTAAATTCAAAACAACTTTAACAAACAAATGCCGTTTTGACCCCTTTCCCATCATTTTACAGAAAACAATGTTTTCTATATAAAATCTACCCCTACTCTTCTGCTTTTCAAGCAACAAGTCGGATTTCAAATCGGGGCTACCAATCTGTAACTAGAGCTATTTTTGTAACCCTTCGCCTGTTTTTCTGGCTTCGGTAAAAAATGTCAGAAGTTAGCAGATTCATTAAATTCAAAACAACTTTAACAAACAAATGCCGTTTTGACCCCTTTCCCATCATTTTACAGAAAACAATGTTTTCTATATAAAATCTACCCCTACTCTTCTGCTTTTCAAGCAACAAGTCGGATTTCAAATCGGGGCTACCAATCTGTAACTAGAGCTATTTTTGTAACCCTTCGCCTGTTTTTCTGGCTTCGGTAAAAAATGTCAGAAGTTAGCAGATTCATTAAATTCAAAACAACTTTAACAAACAAATGCCGTTTTGACCCCTTTCCCATCATTTTACAGAAAACAATGTTTTCTATATAAAATCTACCCCTACTCTTCTGCTTTTCAAGCAACAAGTCGGATTTCAAATCGGGGCTACCAATCTGTAACTAGAGCTATTTTTGTAACCCTTCGCCTGTTTTTCTGGCTTCGGTAAAAAATGTCAGAAGTTAGCAGATTCATTAAATTCAAAACAACTATCATTTTGACCACTAAACCAAAGAGTTTGACAAAAATATATTGGATTAAAACTTCCCTCTACTTCTCTGCTTGTCAAATGCGGAGAAGGTTTATTCAGTATGGAACTTACGTTACAGTAGTTTTACTAAATGCACTACCATGTGTTTTTTAAACTTTCACAAACAACTGCCGTTTTGACCCCTTTCCCAACATTTTACAGAAAACAATGTTTTCTATATAAAATCTACCCCTACTCTTCTGCTTTTCAAGCAACAAGTCGGATTTCAAATCGGGGCTACCAATCTGTAACTAGAGCTATTTTTGTAACCCTTCGCCTGTTTTTCTGGCTTCGGTAAAAAATGTCAGAAGTTAGCAGATTCATTAAATTCAAAACAACTTTAACAAACAAATGCCGTTTTGACCCCTTTCCCATCATTTTACAGAAAACAATGTTTTCTATATAAAATCTACCCCTACTCTTCTGCTTTTCAAGCAACAAGTCGGATTTCAAATCGGGGCTACCAATCTGTAACTAGAGCTATTTTTGTAACCCTTCGCCTGTTTTTCTGGCTTCGGTAAAAAATGTCAGAAGTTAGCAGATTCATTCAATTCAAAACAACTTTAACAAACAAATGCCGTTTTGACCCCTTTCCCATCATTTTACAGAAAACAATGTTTTCTATATAAAATCTACCCCTACTCTTCTGCTTTTCAAGCAACAAGTCGGATTTCAAATCGGGGCTACCAATCTGTAACTAGAGCTATTTTTGTAACCCTTCGCCTGTTTTTCTGGCTTCGGTAAAAAATGTCAGAAGTTAGCAGATTCATTAAATTCAAAACAACTTTAACAAACAAATGCCGTTTTGACCCCTTTCCCATCATTTTACAGAAAACAATGTTTTCTATATAAAATCTACCCCTACTCTTCTGCTTTTCAAGCAACAAGTCGGATTTCAAATCGGGGCTACCAATCTGTAACTAGAGCTATTTTTGTAACCCTTCGCCTGTTTTTCTGGCTTCGGTAAAAAATGTCAGAAGTTAGCAGATTCATTAAATTCAAAACAACTTTAACAAACAAATGCCGTTTTGACCCCTTTCCCATCATTTTACAGAAAACAATGTTTTCTATATAAAATCTACCCCTACTCTTCTGCTTTTCAAGCAACAAGTCGGATTTCAAATCGGGGCTACCAATCTGTAACTAGAGCTATTTTTGTAACCCTTCGCCTGTTTTTCTGGCTTCGGTAAAAAATGTCAGAAGTTAGCAGATTCATTAAATTCAAAACAACTTTAACAAACAAATGCCGTTTTGACCCCTTTCCCATCATTTTACAGAAAACAATGTTTTCTATATAAAATCTACCCCTACTCTTCTGCTTTTCAAGCAACAAGTCGGATTTCAAATCGGGGCTACCAATCTGTAACTAGAGCTATTTTTGTAACCCTTCGCCTGTTTTTCTGGCTTCGGTAAAAAATGTCAGAAGTTAGCAGATTCATTAAATTCAAAACAACTTTAACAAACAAATGCCGTTTTGACCCCTTTCCCATCATTTTACAGAAAACAATGTTTTCTATATAAAATCTACCCCTACTCTTCTGCTTTTCAAGCAACAAGTCGGATTTCAAATCGGGGCTACCAATCTGTAACTAGAGCTATTTTTGTAACCCTTCGCCTGTTTTTCTGGCTTCGGTAAAAAATGTCAGAAGTTAGCAGATTCATTAAATTCAAAACAACTATCATTTTGACCACTAAACCAAAGAGTTTGACAAAAATATATTGGATTAAAACTTCCCTCTACTTCTCTGCTTGTCAAATGCGGAGAAGGTTTATCTCAGTATGGAACTTACGTTACAGTAGTTTTACTAAATGCACTACCATGTGTTTTTTAAACTTTCACAAACAACTGCCGTTTTGACCCCTTTCCCAACATTTTACAGAAAACAATGTTTTCTATATAAAATCTACCCCTACTCTTCTGCTTTTCAAGCAACAAGTCGGATTTCAAATCGGGGCTACCAATCTGTAACTAGAGCTATTTTTGTAACCCTTCGCCTGTTTTTCTGGCTTCGGTAAAAAATGTCAGAAGTTAGCAGATTCATTAAATTCAAAACAACTTTAACAAACAAATGCCTTTTTGACCCCTTTCCCATCATTTTACAGAAAACAATGTTTTCTATATAAAATCTACCCCTACTCTTCTGCTTTTCAAGCAACAAGTCGGATTTCAAATCGGGGCTACCAATCTGTAACTAGAGCTATTTTTGTAACCCTTCGCCTGTTTTTCTGGCTTCGGTAAAAAATGTCAGAAGTTAGCAGATTCATTAAATTCAAAACAACTTTAACAAACAAATGCCGTTTTGACCCCTTTCCCATCATTTTACAGAAAACAATGTT
>NW_027256181.1:0-30589 GCF_045679555.1 Salvelinus alpinus
CTCTCTCAGTTTAGTAATACTCTCTCAGTTTAGTAATACTATCTCAGTCTAGCAACACTCTCTCAGTTTAGTAATACTCTCTCAGTTTAGTAATACTCTCTCAGTTTAGTAATACTCTCTCAGTTTAGTAATACTCTCTCAGTTTAGTAATACTCTCTCAGTTTAGCAATACTCTCTCAGTTTAGTAATATTCTCTCAGTTTGGTAACACTCTCTCAGTTGAGTAATAATCTCTCAGTTGTGTAATACTCTCTCAGGTTAGTAATACTCTCTCGGTTTAGTAATACTCCCTCAGTTTAGTATTACTCTCTCAGTTTAATAATATTCTCTCAGTTTAGTAATATTCTCTCAGTTTAGTAATACTCTCTCAGGTTAGTAATACTCTCTCAGTTGAGTAATACTCTCTCAGTTTAGTAATACTCTCTCAGTTGAGTAATACTATCTCCGTCTAGTAACACTCTCTCAGTTTAGTAATACTCTCTCAGTTTAGTAATACTCTCTCAGTTGAGTAATATTCTCTCAGTTTAGTAACAATCTCTCAGTTTAGTAATACTCTCTCAGTTGAGAAATAATCTCTCCATAGAGTAATAATCTCTCAGTTGAGTAATATTCTCACAGTTTAGTAATACTCTCTCAGTTTAGTAATACTCTCTCAGTTTAGTAATACTATCTCAGTCTAGTAATACTCTCTCAGTTTCGTAATACTCTCTCAGTTTAGTAATATTCTCTCAGTTTAGTAATACTCTCTCAGTTTAGTAATACTCTCTCAGTTTAGTAATACTCTCTCAGTTGAGTAATATTCTCACAGTTTAGTAATAATCTCTCAGTTGAGTAATATTCTCACAGTTTAGTAATACTCTCTCAGTTTAGTAATACTCTCTCAGTTTAGTAATACTATCTCAGTCTAGCAACACTCTCTCAGTTTAGTAATACTCTCTCAGTATAGCAATACTCTCTCAGTTTAGTAATATTCTCTCAGTTTGGTAACACTCTCTCAGTTGAGTAATAATCTCTCCGTTGAGTAATATTCTCTCAGTTTAGTAACACTCTTTCAGTTGAGTAATACTATCTCAGTCTAGTAATACTCTCTCAGTTTAGTAATACTCTCTCAGTTGAGTAATATTCTCTCAGTTTAGTAACACTCTCTCAGTTTAGTAATACTCTCTCAGTTTAGTAATACTCTCTCAGTTGAGTAATATTCTCACAGTTTAGTAATAATCTCTCAGTTGAGTAATATTCTCACAGTTTAGTACTACTCTCTCAGTTTAGTAATACACTCTCAGTTTAGTAATACTATCTCAGTCTAGCAACACTCTCTCAGTTTAGTAATACTCTCTCAGTTTAGTAATACTCTCTCAGTTTAGTAATACTCTCTTAGTTTAGTAACACTCTCTCAGTTGAGTAATAATCTCTCCGTTGAGTAATATTCTCTCAGTTTAGTAACACTCTTTCAGTTGAGTAATACTATCTCAGTCTAGTAATACTCTCTCAGTTTAGTAATACTCTCTCAGTTTAGTAATATTCTCTCAGTTTAGTAACACTCTCTCAGTTTAGTAATACTCTCTCAGTTTAGTAACACTCTCTCAGTTGAGTAATAATCTCTCCGTTGAGTAATATTCTCTCAGTTTAGTAACACTCTTTCAGTTTCGTAATACTATCTCAGTCTAGTAATACTCTCTCAGTTTCGTAATACTCTCTCAGTTGAGTAATATTCTCTCAGTTTAGTAACACTCTCTCAGTTTAGTAATACTCTCTCAGTTTAGTAATACTCTCTCAGTTGAGTAATATTCTCACAGTTTAGTAATAATCTCTCAGTTGAGTAATATTCTCACAGTTTAGTAATACTCTCTCAGTTTAGTAATACTCTCTCAGTTTAGTAATACTATCTCAGTCTAGCAACACTCTCTCAGTTTGGTAATACTCTCTCAGTTGTGTAATACTCTCTCAGGTTAGTAATACTCTCTCAGTTTAGTAATACTCCCTCAGTTTAGTATTACTCTATCAGTTTAATAATATTCTCTCAGTTTAGTAATACTCTCTCAGGTTAGTAATACTCTCTCGGTTTAGTAATACTCCCTCAGTTTAGTAATACTCTCTCAGTTTAGTAATAATCTCTCAGTTTAGTAATACTCTCTCAGTTTAGTAATATTCTCTCAGTTTAGTAATACTCTCTCAGTTTAGTAACACTCTCTCAGTTTAGTAATACTCTCTCAGTTGAGTAATACTATCTCAGTCTAGTAACACTCTCTCAGTTTAGTAATATTCTCTCAGTTTAGTAATACTCTCTCAGGTTAGTAATACTCTCTCGGTTTGGTAATACTCCCCCAGTTTAGTAACACTCTCTCAGTTTAGTAATATTCTCTCAGTTTAGTAATATTCTCTCAGCTCTCTCAGTTTAGTAATACTCTCTCAGTTTAGTAATATTTTCTCAGTTTAGTAATACTCTCTCAGTTTAGTAATATTCGCTCAGTTTAGTAATATTCTCTCAGCTCTCTCAGTTTAGTAATACTCTCTCAGTTTAGTAATATTCGCTCAGTTTAGTAATATTCTCTCAGCTCTCTCAGTTTAGTAATACTCTCTCAGTTTAGTAATATTATCTCAGTTTAGTAAAACTCTCTCAGTTTAGTAATACTCTCTCAGTTTAGTAATATTCTCTCAGTTTAGTAATACTCTCTCAGTTTAGTAATATTCTCTCAGTTTAGTAATATTTTCTCAGTTTAGTAATATTCTCTCAGTTTGGTGATACTCTCTCAGCTCTCTCAGTTTAGTAATACTCTCTCAGTTTAGTAACCCTCTCTCAGTTGAGTAATATTCTCTCAGTCTAGTAACACTCTCTCCGTTGAGTAATATTCTATCAGTTTAGTAATAATCTCTCAAGTAATATTCTCACAGTTTAGTAATACTCTCTCAGTTTAGTAATACTCTCTCAGTTTAGTAATACTATCTCAGTCTAGCAACACTCTCTCAGTTTGGTAATACTCTCTCAGTTGTGTAATACTCTCTCAGGTTAGTAATACTCTCTCGGTTTAGTAATACTCCCTCAGTTTAGTATTACTCTCTCAGTTTAATAATATTCTCTCAGTTTAGTAATATTCTCTCAGTTTAGTAATACTCTCTCAGGTTAGTAATACTCTCTCAGTTGAGTAATACTCTCTCAGTTTAGTAATACTCTCTCAGTTGAGTAATCAGTCTAGTAACACTCTCTCAGTTTAGTAATACTCTCTCAGTTTAGTAATACTCTCTCAGTTGAGTAATATTCTCTCAGTTTAGTAACAATCTCTCAGTTTAGTAATACTCTCTCAGTTGAGAAATAATCTCTCCATAGAGTAATAATCTCTCAGTTGAGTAATATTCTCACAGTTTAGTAATACTCTCTCAGTTTAGTAATACTCTCTCAGTTTAGTAATACTATCTCAGTCTAGCAACACTCTCTCAGTTTAGTAATACTCTCTCAGTTTAGTAATACTCTCTCAGTTTAGTAATACTCTCTTAGTTTAGTAACACTCTCTCAGTTGAGTAATACTCTCTCAGTTGAGTAGTATTCTCTCAGTTTAGTAACACTCTTTCAGTTTCGTAATACTATCTCAGTCTAGTAATACTCTCTCAGTTTCGTAATACTCTCTCAGTTGAGTAATATTCTCTCAGTTTAGTAACACTCTCTCAGTTTAGTAATACTCTCTCAGTTTAGTAATACTCTCTCAGTTGAGTAATATTCTCACAGTTTAGTAATAATCTCTCAGTTGAGTAATATTCTCACAGTTTAGTAATACTCTCTCAGTTTAGTAATACTCTCTCAGTTTAGTAATACTATCTCAGTCTAGCAACACTCTCTCAGTTTAGTAATACTCTCTCAGTTTAGCAATACTCTCTCAGTTTAGTAATATTCTCTCAGTTTGGTAACACTCTCTCAGTTGAGTAATAATCTCTCCGTTGAGTAATATTCTCTCAGTTTAGTAACACTCTTTCAGTTGAGTAATACTATCTCAGTCTAGTAATACTCTCTCAGTTTAGTAATACTCTCTCAGTTGAGTAATATTCTCTCAGTTTAGTAACACTATCTCAGTTTAGTAATACTCTCTCAGTTTAGTAATACTCTCTCAGTTGAGTAATATTCTCACAGTTTAGTAATAATCTCTCAGTTGAGTAATATTCTCACAGTTTAGTACTACTCTCTCAGTTTAGTAATACTCTCTCAGTTTAGTAATACTATCTCAGTCTAGCAACACTCTCTCAGTTTAGTAATACTCTCTCCGTTGAGTAATACTATCTCAGTCTAGTAATACTCTCTCAGTTTAGTAATACTCTCTCAGTTTAGTAATATTCTCTCAGTTTAGTAACACTCTCTCAGTTTAGTAATACTCTCTCAGTTTAGTAATACTCTCTCAGTTGAGTAATATTCTCTCAGTTTAGTAATACTCTCTCAGTTTAGTAATATTCTCTCAGTTTAGTAACACTCTCTCAGTTTAGTAATACTCTCTCAGTTTAGTAATACTCTCTCAGTTGAGTAATATTCTCTCAGTTTAGTAATACTCTCTCAGTTTAGTAATACTATCTCAGTCTAGCAACACTCTCTCAGTTTGGTAATACTCTCTCAGTTGTGTAATACTCTCTCAGGTTAGTAATACTCTCTCGGTTTAGTAATACTCCCTCAGTTTAGTATTACTCTCTCAGTTTAATAATATTCTCTCAGTTTAGTAATACTCTCTCAGGTTAGTAATACTCACTCGGTTTAGTAATACTCCCTCAGTTTAGTAATACTCCCTCAGTTTAGTAATACTCTCTCAGTTTAGTAATACTCTCTCGGTTTAGTAATACTCTCTCAGTTTAGTAATACTCTCTCAGTTGAGTAATATTCTCTCAGTTTAGTAACACTCTCTCAGTTTAGTAATACTCTCTCAGTTTAGTAATATTCTCACAGTTTAGTAATACTCTCTCAGTTTAGTAATACTCTCTCAGTTGAGTAATATTCTCTCAGTTTAGTAACACTCTCTCAGTTTAGTAATACTCTCTCAGTTTAGTAATATTCTCACAGTTTAGTAATATTCTCTCAGTTTAGTAATACTCTCTCAGTCTAGTAACACTCTCTCAGTTTAGTAATACTCTCTCAGTTGAGTAATACTATCTCAGTCTAGTAACACTCTCTCCGTTTAGTAATATTCTCTCAGTTTAGTAATACTCTCTCAGTTTAGTAATATTCTCTTAGTTTAGTAATACTCTCTCAGTTTAGTAATATTCTCTCAGTGTAGTA
Source organism: Salvelinus alpinus (assembly GCF_045679555.1). Lineage (NCBI taxonomy): Eukaryota > Metazoa > Chordata > Actinopteri > Salmoniformes > Salmonidae > Salvelinus > Salvelinus alpinus. The sequence continues at coordinate 5,248 of NW_027256181.1, forward strand.
CTATTCTCTCAGCTCTCTCAGTTTAGTAATACTCTCTCAGTTTAGTAATATTTTCTCAGTTTAGTAATAATCTCTCGGTTTAGTAATACTCCCTCAGTTTAGTAATACTCTCTCAGTTTAGTAATATTCCCTCAGTTTAGTAATATTCTCTCAGCTCTCTCAGTTTAGTAATACTCTCTCAGTTTAGTAATGTTCTCTCAGTTTAGTAATACTCTCTCAGTTTAGTAATACTCTCTCAGTTTAGTAATACTCTCTCAGTTTAGTAATATTCCCTCAGTTTAGTAATATTCTCTCAGCTCTCTCAGTTTAGTAATACTCTCTCAGTTTAGTAATAATCTCTCGGTTTAGTAATACTCCCTCAGTTTAGTAATACTCTCTCAGTTTAGTAATATTCCCTCAGTTTAGTAATATTCTCTCAGCTCTCTCAGTTTAGTAATACTCTCTCAGTTTAGTAATATTATCTCAGTCTAGCAACACTCTCTCAGTTTAGTAATACTCTCTCAGTTTAGCAATACTCTCTCAGTTTAGTAATATTCTCTCAGTTTAGTAAATTCTCTCACTCTCTCAGTTGAGTAATACTCTCTCAGTTTAGTAATATTCTCTCAGTTTAGTAACACTCTTTCAGTTGAGTAATACTATCTCAGTCTAGTAATACTCTCTCAGTTTAGTAATACTCTCTCAGTTGAGTAATATTCTCTCAGTTTAGTAACACTCTCTCAGTTTAGTAATACTCTCTCAGTTTAGTAATACTCTCTCAGTTGAGTAATATTCTCACAGTTTAGTAATAATCTCTCAGTTGAGTAATATTCTCACAGTTTAGTACTACTCTCTCAGTTTAGTAATACTCTCTCAGTTTAGTAATACTATCTCAGTCTAGCAACACTCTCTCAGTTTAGTAATACTCTCTCAGTTTAGTAATACTCTCTCAGTTTAGTAATACTCTCTTAGTTTAGTAACACTCTCTCAGTTGAGTAATAATCTCTCCGTTGAGTAATATTCTCTCAGTTTAGTAACACTCTTTCAGTTGAGTAATACTATCTCAGTCTAGTAATACTCTCTCAGTTTAGTAATACTCTCTCAGTTTAGTAATATTCTCTCAGTTTAGTAACACTCTCTCAGTTTAGTAATACTCTCTCAGTTTAGTAATACTCTCTCAGTTGAGTAATATTCTCTCAGTTTAGTAATACTCTCTCAGTTTAGTAATACTATCTCAGTCTAGCAACACTCTCTCAGTTTGGTAATACTCTCTCAGTTGTGTAATACTCTCTCAGGTTAGTAATACTCTCTCGGTTTAGTAATACTCTCTCAGTTTAGTAATACTCTCTCAGTTTAGTAATACTCTCTCAGTTTAGTAATACTCCCTCAGTTTAGTAATACTCCCTCAGTTTAGTAATACTCTCTCAGTTTAGTAATACTCTCTCGGTTTAGTAATACTCTCTCAGTTTAGTAATACTCTCTCAGTTGAGTAATATTCTCTCAGTTTAGTAACACTCTCTCAGTTTAGTAATACTCTCTCAGTTTAGTAATACTCTCTCAGTTTAGTAATACTATCTCAGTCTAGCAACACTCTCTCAGTTTGGTAATACTCTCTCAGTTGTGTAATACTCTCTCAGGTTAGTAATACTCTCTCGGTTTAGTAATACTCCCTCAGTTTAGTATTACTCTCTCAGTTTAATAATATTCTCTCAGTTTAGTAATATTCTCTCAGTTTAGTAATACTCTCTCAGGTTAGTAATACTCTCTCAGTTGAGTAATACTCTCTCAGTTTAGTAATACTCTCTCAGTTGAGTAATACTATCTACGTCTAGTAACACTCTCTCAGTTTAGTAATACTCTCTCAGTTTAGTAATACTCTCTCAGTTGAGTAATATTCTCTCAGTTTAGTAACAATCTCTCAGTTTAGTAATACTCTCTCAGTTGAGAAATAATCTCTCCATAGAGTAATAATCTCTCAGTTGAGTAATATTCTCACAGTTTAGTAATACTCTCTCAGTTTAGTAATACTCTCTCAGTTTAGTAATACTATCTCAGTCTAGCAACACTCTCTCAGTTTAGTAATACTCTCTCAGTTTAGTAATACTCTCTCAGTTTAGTAATACTCTCTTAGTTTAGTAACACTCTCTCAGTTGAGTAATAATCTCTCCGTTGAGTAATATTCTCTCAGTTTAGTAACACTCTTTCAGTTTCGTAATACTATCTCAGTCTAGTAATACTCTCTCAGTTTCGTAATACTCTCTCAGTTGAGTAATATTCTCTCAGTTTAGTAACACTCTCTCAGTTTAGTAATACTCTCTCAGTTTAGTAATACTCTCTCAGTTGAGTAATATTCTCACAGTTTAGTAATAATCTCTCAGTTGAGTAATATTCTCACAGTTTAGTAATACTCTCTCAGTTTAGTAATACTCTCTCAGTTTAGTAATACTATCTCAGTCTAGCAACACTCTCTCAGTTTAGTAATACTCTCTCAGTTTAGCAATACTCTCTCAGTTTAGTAATACTCTCTCAGTTGAGTAATACTCTCTCAGTTTAGTAATATTCTCTCAGTTTAGTAATACTCTCTCAGTTTAGTAATACTCTCTCAGTTGAGTAATACTATCTCAGTCTAGTAATACTCTCTCAGTTTAGTAATACTCTCTCAGTTACTAGTAATATTCTCTCAGTTTAGTAACACTATCTCAGTTTAGTAATACTCTCTCAGTTTAGTAATACTCTCTCAGTTGAGTAATATTCTCACAGTTTAGTAATAATCTCTCAGTTGAGTAATATTCTCACAGTTTAGTACTACTCTCTCAGTTTAGTAATACTCTCTCAGTTTAGTAATACTCTCTCAGTCTAGTAACACTCTCTCAGTTTAGTAATACTCTCTCAGTTGAGTAATACTATCTCAGTCTAGTAATACTCTCTCAGTTTAGTAATACTCTCTCAGTTTAGTAATATTCTCTCAGTTTAGTAACACTCTCTCAGTTTAGTAATACTCTCTCAGTTTAGTAATACTCTCTCAGTTGAGTAATATTCTCTCAGTTTAGTAATACTCTCTCAGTTTAGTAATATTCTCTCAGTTTAGTAACACTCTCTCAGTTTAGTAATACTCTCTCAGTTTAGTAATACTCTCTCAGTTGAGTAATATTCTCTCAGTTTAGTAATACTCTCTCAGTTTAGTAATACTATCTCAGTCTAGCAACACTCTCTCAGTTTGGTAATACTCTCTCAGTTGTGTAATACTCTCTCAGGTTAGTAATACTCTCTCGGTTTAGTAATACTCCCTCAGTTTAGTATTACTCTCTCAGTTTAATAATATTCTCTCAGTTTAGTAATACTCTCTCAGGTTAGTAATACTCTCTCGGTTTAGTAATACTCCCTCAGTTTAGTAATATTCTCTCAGTTTAGTAATACTCTCTCAGTTTAGTAATACTCTCTCAGTTTAGTAATATTCTCTCAGTTTAGTAATACTCTCTCAGTTTAGTAATACTCTCTCAGTTTAGTAATATTCTCACAGTTTAGTAATACTCTCTCAGTTTAGTAATACTCTCTCAGTTGAGTAATATTCTCTCAGTTTAGTAACACTCTCTCAGTTTAGTAATACTCTCTCAGTTTAGTAATATTCTCACAGTTTAGTAATATTCTCTCAGTTTAGTAATACTCTCTCAGTCTAGTAACACTCTCTCAGTTTAGTAATACTCTCTCAGTTGAGTAATACTATCTCAGTCTAGTAACACTCTCTCCGTTTAGTAATATTCTCTCAGTTTAGTAATACTCTCTCAGTTTAGTAATATTCTCTTAGTTTAGTAATACTCTCTCAGTTTAGTAATATTCTCTCAGTTTAGTACTATTCTCTCAGCTCTCTCAGTTTAGTAATACTCTCTCAGTTTAGTAATATTTTCTCAGTTTAGTAATAATCTCTCGGTTTAGTAATACTCCCTCAGTTTAGTAATACTCTCTCAGTTTAGTAATATTCCCTCAGTTTAGTAATATTCTCTCAGCTCTCTCAGTTTAGTAATACTCTCTCAGTTTAGTAATGTTCTCTCAGTTTAGTAATACTCTCTCAGTTTAGTAATACTCCCTCAGTTTAGTAATACTCTCTCAGTTTAGTAATATTCCCTCAGTTTAGTAATATTCTCTCAGCTCTCTCAGTTTAGTAATACTCTCTCAGTTTAGTAATAATCTCTCGGTTTAGTAATACTCCCTCAGTTTAGTAATACTCTCTCAGTTTAGTAATATTCCCTCAGTTTAGTAATATTCTCTCAGCTCTCTCAGTTTAGTAATACTCTCTCAGTTTAGTAATACTATCTCAGTCTAGCAACACTCTCTCAGTTTAGTAATACTCTCTCAGTTTAGCAATACTCTCTCAGTTTAGTAATATTCTCTCAGTTTAGTAATACTCTCTCAGTTTAGTAATATTCTCTCCGTTGAGTAATATTCTCTCAGTTTAGTAACACTCTTTCAGTTGAGTAATACTATCTCAGTCTAGTAATACTCTCTCAGTTTAGTAATAATCTCTCAGTTGAGTAATATTCTCTCAGTTTAGTAATACTCTCTCAGTTTAGTAATATTCTCTCAGTTTAGTAATACTCTCTCAGTTTAGTAATATTCTCTCAGTTTAGTAATAATCTCTCAGTTGAGTAATATTCTCACAGTTTAGTACTACTCTCTCAGTTTAGTAATACTCTCTCAGTTTAGTAATACTATCTCAGTCTAGCAACACTCTCTCAGTTTAGTAATACTCTCTCAGTTTAGTAATACTCTCTCAGTTTAGTAATACTCTCTTAGTTTAGTAACACTCTCTCAGTTGAGTAATAATCTCTCCGTTGAGTAATATTCTCTCAGTTTAGTAACACTCTTTCAGTTGAGTAATACTATCTCAGTCTAGTAATACTCTCTCAGTTTAGTAATACTCTCTCAGTTGAGTAATATTCTCTCAGTTTAGTAACACTCTCTCAGTTTAGTAATACTCTCTCAGTTTAGTAATACTCTCTCAGTTTAGTAATACTCTCTCAGTTTAGTAATACTCTCTCAGTTTAGTAATACTATCTCAGTCTAGCAACACTCTCTCAGTTTGGTAATACTCTCTCAGTTTAGTAATACTCTCTCAGTTTAGTAATACTCTCTCAGTTTAGTATTACTCTCTCAGTTTAGTAATATTCTCTCAGTTTAGTAATACTCTCTCAGGTTAGTAATACTCTCTCAGTTTAGTAATACTCCCTCAGTTTAGTAATACTCTCTCAGTTTAGTAATACTCTCTCAGTTGAGTAATACTCTCTCGGTTTAGTAATACTCTCTCAGTTTAGTAATACTCTCTCAGTTTAGTAATATTCTCTCAGTTTAGTAATACTCTCTCAGTTTAGTAATACTCTCTCAGTTTAGTAATACTCTCTCAGTTTAGTAATACTCTCTCAGTTTAGTAATACTCTCTCAGTTTAGTAATACTCTCTCAGTTTAGTAATACTCTCTCAGTTTAGTAATACTCTCTCAGTTTAGTAATATTCTCACAGTTTAGTAATATTCTCTCAGTTTAGTAATACTCTCTCAGTCTAGTAACACTCTCTCAGTTTAGTAATACTCTCTCAGTTGAGTAATACTCTCTCAGTTTAGTAACACTCTCTCAGTTTAGTAATACTCTCTCAGTTTAGTAATACTCTCTCAGGTTAGTAATATTCTCTCAGTTTAGTAATACTCTCTCAGTTTAGTAATATTCTCTCAGTTTAGTAATATTCTCTCAGCTCTCTCAGTTTAGTAATACTCTCTCAGTTTAGTAATATTTTCTCAGTTTAGTAATAATCTCTCGGTTTAGTAATACTCCCTCAGTTTAGTAATACTCTCTCAGTTTAGTAATATTCCCTCAGTTTAGTAATATTCTCTCAGCTCTCTCAGTTTAGTAATACTCTCTCAGTTTAGTAATGTTCTCTCAGTTTAGTAATACTCTCTCAGTTTAGTAATACTCCCTCAGTTTAGTAATACTCTCTCAGTTTAGTAATATTCTCTCAGTTTAGTAATATTCTCTCAGCTCTCTAAGTTCTCTCAGTTTAGTAATAATCTCTCGGTTTAGTAATACTCCCTCAGTTTAGTAATACTCTCTCAGTTTAGTAATATTCTCTCAGTTTAGTAATATTCTCTCAGCTCTCTCAGTTTAGTAATACTCTCTCAGTTTAGTAATATTTTCTCAGTTTAGTAATAATCTCTCGGTTTAGTAATACTCCCTCAGTTTAGTAATACTCTCTCAGTTTAGTAATATTCGCTCAGTTTAGTAATATTCTCTCAGCTCTCTCAGTTTAGTAATACTCTCTCAGTTTAGTAATGTTCTCTCAGTTTAGTAATACTCTCTCAGGTTAGTAATACTCTCTCAGTTTAGTAATACTCTCTCAGTTTAGTAATACTCTCTCAGTTTAGTAATACTCTCTCAGTTTAGTAATACTCTCTCAGTTTAGTAATATTCTCTCAGTTTAGTAACACTCTCTCAGTTTAGTAATACTCTCTCAGTTTAGTAATATTCTCACAGTTTAGTAATATTCTCTCAGTTTAGTAATACTCTCTCAGTCTAGTAACACTCTCTCAGTTTAATAATACTCTCTCAGTTGAGTAATACTATCTCAGTCTAGTAACACTCTCTCAGTTTAGTAATATTCTCTCAGTTTAGTAATACTCTCTCAGTTTAGTAATACTCTCTCAGTTTAGTAATATTCTCTCAGTTTAGTAATACTCTATCAGTTTAGTAATACTCTCTCAGTTGAGTAATATTCTCTCAGTTTAGTAACACTCTCTCAGTTTAGTAATACTCTCTCAGTTTAGTAATACTCTCTCAGTTGAGTAATATTCTCTCAGTTTAGTAATACTCTCTCAGTTTAGTAATACTATCTCAGTCTAGCAACACTCTCTCAGTTTGGTAATACTCTCTCAGTTGTGTAATACTCTCTCAGGTTAGTAATACTCTCTCGGTTTAGTAATACTCCCTCAGTTTAGTATTACTCTCTCAGTTTAATAATATTCTCTCAGTTTAGTAATACTCTCTCAGGTTAGTAATACTCACTCGGTTTAGTAATACTCCCTCAGTTTAGTAATACTCCCTCAGTTTAGTAATACTCTCTCAGTTTAGTAATACTCTCTCGGTTTAGTAATACTCTCTCAGTTTAGTAATACTCTCTCAGTTGAGTAATATTCTCTCAGTTTAGTAACACTCTCTCAGTTTAGTAATACTCTCTCAGTTTAGTAATATTCTCACAGTTTAGTAATACTCTCTCAGTTTAGTAATACTCTCTCAGTTGAGTAATATTCTCTCAGTTTAGTAACACTCTCTCAGTTTAGTAATACTCTCTCAGTTTAGTAATATTCTCACAGTTTAGTAATATTCTCTCAGTTTAGTAATACTCTCTCAGTTTAGTAATACTCTCTCAGTTTAGTAATACTCTCTCATGTTAGTAATACTCACTCGGTTTAGTAATACTCCCTCAGTTTAGTAATACTCCCTCAGTTTAGTAATACTCTCTCAGTTTAGTAATACTCTCTCAGTTTAGTAATATTCTCTCAGTTTAGTAATACTCTCTCAGTTTAGTAATACTCTCTCAGTTTAGTAATACTCTCTCAGTTTAGTAATATTCTCTCAGTTTAGTAATACTCTCTCGGGTTAGTAATACTCTCTCAGTTTAGTAATATTCTCACAGTTTAGTAATATTCTCTCAGTTTAGTAATACTCTCTCAGTCTAGTAACACTCTCTCAGTTTAGTAATACTCTCTCAGTTGAGTAATACTATCTCAGTCTAGTAACACTCTCTCAGTTTAGTAATATTCTCTCAGTTTAGTAATACTCTCTCAGTTTAGTAATACTCTCTCAGTTTAGTAATATTCTCTCAGTTTAGTAATACTCTCTCAGTTTAGTAATACTCTCTCAGTTGAGTAATATTCTCTCAGTTTAGTAACACTCTCTCAGTTTAGTAATACTCTCTCAGTTTAGTAATACTCTCTCAGTTGAGTAATATTCTCTCAGTTTAGTAATACTCTCTCAGTTTAGTAATACTATCTCAGTCTAGCAACACTCTCTCAGTTTGGTAATACTCTCTCAGTTGTGTAATACTCTCTCAGGTTAGTAATACTCTCTCGGTTTAGTAATACTCCCTCAGTTTAGTATTACTCTCTCAGTTTAATAATATTATCTCAGTTTAGTAATACTCTCTCAGGTTAGTAATACTCACTCGGTTTAGTAATACTCCCTCAGTTTAGTAATACTCCCTCAGTTTAGTAATACTCTCTCAGTTTAGTAATACTCTCTCGGTTTAGTAATACTCTCTCAGTTTAGTAATACTCTCTCAGTTGAGTAATATTCTCTCAGTTTAGTAACACTCTCTCAGTTTAGTAATACTCTCTCAGTTTAGTAATATTCTCACAGTTTAGTAATACTCTCTCAGTTTAGTAATACTCTCTCAGTTGAGTAATATTCTCTCAGTTTAGTAACACTCTCTCAGTTTAGTAATACTCTCTCAGTTTAGTAATATTCTCACAGTTTAGTAATATTCTCTCAGTTTAGTAATACTCTCTCAGTTTAGTAATACTCTCTCAGTTTAGTAATACTCTCTCATGTTAGTAATACTCACTCGGTTTAGTAATACTCCCTCAGTTTAGTAATACTCCCTCAGTTTAGTAATACTCTCTCAGTTTAGTAATACTCTCTCGGTTTAGTAATACTCTCTCAGTTTAGTAATACTCTCTCAGTTGAGTAATATTCTCTCAGTTTAGTAACACTCTCTCAGTTTAGTAATACTCTCTCAGTTTAGTAATATTCTCACAGTTTAGTAATACTCTCTCAGTTTAGTAATACTCTCTCAGTTGAGTAATATTCTCTCAGTTTAGTAACACTCTCTCAGTTTAGTAATACTCTCTCAGTTTAGTAATATTCTCACAGTTTAGTAATATTCTCTCAGTTTAGTAATACTCTCTCAGTCTAGTAACACTCTCTCAGTTTAGTAATACTCTCTCAGTTGAGTAATACTATCTCAGTCTAGTAACACTCTCTCCGTTTAGTAATATTCTCTCAGTTTAGTAATACTCTCTCAGGTTAGTAATACTCTCTCGGTTTGGTAATACTCCCCCAGTTTAGTAACACTCTCTCAGTTTAGTAATATTCTCTCAGCTCTCTCAGTTTAGTAATACTCTCTCAGTTTAGTAATGTTCTCTCAGTTTAGTAATACTCTCTCAGTTTAGTAATACTCTCTCAGTTTAGTAATACTCTCTCAGTTTAGTAATATTCCCTCAGTTTAGTAATATTCTCTCAGCTCTCTCAGTTTAGTAATACTCTCTCAGTTTAGTAATAATCTCTCGGTTTAGTAATACTCCCTCAGTTTAGTAATACTCTCTCAGTTTAGTAATATTCCCTCAGTTTAGTAATATTCTCTCAGCTCTCTCAGTTTAGTAATACTCTCTCAGTTTAGTAATATTTTCTCAGTTTAGTAATAATCTCTCGGTTTAGTAATACTCCCTCAGTTTAGTAATACTCTCTCAGTTTAGTAATATTCTCTCAGTTTAGTAATATTCTCTCAGCTCTCTCAGTTTAGTAATACTCTCTCAGTTTAGTAATGTTCTCTCAGTTTAGTAATACTCTCTCAGTTTAGTAATACTCTCTCAGTTTAGTAATATTCTCTCAGTTTAGTAACACTCTCTCAGTTTAGTAATACTCTCTCATTTTAGTAATATTCTCACAGTTTAGTAATATTCTCTCAGTTTAGTAATACTCTCTCAGTCTAGTAACACTCTCTCAGTTTAATAATACTCTCTCAGTTGAGTAATACTATCTCAGTCTAGTAACACTCTCTCAGTTTAGTAATATTCTCTCAGTTTAGTAATACTCTCTCAGTTTAGTAATACTCTCTCAGTTTAGTAATATTCTCTCAGTTTAGTAATACTCTATCAGTTTAGTAATACTCTCTCAGTTGAGTAATATTCTCTCAGTTTAGTAACACTCTCTCAGTTTAGTAATACTCTCTCAGTTTAGTAATACTCTCTCAGTTGAGTAATATTCTCTCAGTTTAGTAATACTCTCTCAGTTTAGTAATACTATCTCAGTCTAGCAACACTCTCTCAGTTTGGTAATACTCTCTCAGTTGTGTAATACTCTCTCAGGTTAGTAATACTCTCTCGGTTTAGTAATACTCCCTCAGTTTAGTAATACTCTCTCAGTTTAGTAATACTCTCTCGGTTTAGTAATACTGTCTCAGTTTAGTAATACTCTCTCAGTTGAGTAATATTCTCTCAGTTTAGTAACACTCTCTCAGTTTAGTAATACTCTCTCAGTTTAGTAATACTCTCTCAGTTTAGTAATATTCTCACAGTTTAGTAATATTCTCTCAGTTTAGTAATACTCTCTCAGTTTAGTAATACTCTCTCAGTTTAGTAATACTCTCTCATGTTAGTAATACTCACTCGGTTTAGTAATACTCCCTCAGTTTAGTAATACTCTCTCAGTTTAGTAATACTCTCTCAGTTTAGTAATACTCTCTCAGTTTAGTAATATTCTCTCAGTTTAGTAATACTCTCTCAGTATAGTAATACTCTCTCAGTTTAGTAATTCCCTCTCAGTTTAGTAATATTCTCTCAGTTTAGTAACACTCTCTCAGTTTAGTAATACTCTCTCAGTTTAGTAATATTCTCACAGTTTAGTAATATTCTCTCAGTTTAGTAATACTCTCTCAGTCTAGTAACACTCTCTCAGTTTAGTAATACTCTCTCAGTTGAGTAATACTATCTCAGTCTAGTAACACTCTCTCAGTTTAGTAATATTCTCTCAGTTTAGTAATACTCTCTCAGTTTAGTAATACTCTCTCAGTTTAGTAATATTCTCTCAGTTTAGTAATACTCTCTCAGTTTAGTAATACTCTCTCAGTTTAGTAATATTCTCTCAGTTTAGTAATACTCTCTCAGTTTAGTAATACTCTCTCAGTTTAGTAATACTCTCTCAGTTTAGTAATATTCTCTCAGTTTAGTAACACTCTCTCAGTTTAGTAATACTCTCTCAGTTTAGTAATATTCTCACAGTTTAGTAATATTCTCTCAGTTTAGTAATACTCTCTCAGTCTAGTAACACTCTCTCAGTTTAATAATACTCTCTCAGTTGAGTAATACTATCTCAGTCTAGTAACACTCTCTCAGTTTAGTAATATTCTCTCAGTTTAGTAATACTCTCTCAGTTTAGTAATACTCTCTCAGTTTAGTAATATTCTCTCAGTTTAGTAATACTCTATCAGTTTAGTAATACTCTCTCAGTTGAGTAATATTCTCTCAGTTTAGTAACACTCTCTCAGTTTAGTAATACTCTCTCAGTTTAGTAATACTCTCTCAGTTGAGTAATATTCTCTCAGTTTAGTAATACTCTCTCAGTTTAGTAATACTATCTCAGTCTAGCAACACTCTCTCAGTTTGGTAATACTCTCTCAGTTGTGTAATACTCTCTCAGGTTAGTAATACTCTCTCGGTTTAGTAATACTCCCTCAGTTTAGTATTACTCTCTCAGTTTAATAATATTCTCTCAGTTTAGTAATACTCTCTCAGGTTAGTAATACTCACTCGGTTTAGTAATATTCTCACAGTTTAGTAATACTCTCTCAGTTTAGTAATACTCTCTCAGTTTAGTAATACTCTCTCAGTTTAGTAATATTCTCACAGTTTAGTAATATTCTCTCAGTTTAGTAATACTCTCTCAGTTTAGTAATACTCTCTCAGTTTAGTAATACTCTCTCATGTTAGTAATACTCTCTCGGTTTAGTAATACTCTCTCAGTTTAGTAATATTCTCTCAGTTTAGTAATACTCTCTCAGTTTAGTAATACTCTCTCAGTTTAGTAATATTCTCACAGTTTAGTAATACTCTCTCAGTTTAGTAATACTCTCTCAGTTTAGTAATATTCTCTCAGTTTAGTAACACTCTCTCAGTTTAGTAATACTCTCTCAGTTTAGTAATATTCTCACAGTTTAGTAATATTCTCTCAGTTTAGTAATACTCTCTCAGTCTAGTAACACTCTCTCAGTTTAGTAATACTCTCTCAGTTGAGTAATACTATCTCAGTCTAGTAACACTCTCTCAGTTTAGTAATATTCTCTCAGTTTAGTAATACTCTCTCAGTTTAGTAATACTCTCTCAGTTTAGTAATATTCTCTCAGTTTAGTAATACTCTCTCAGTTTAGTAATACTCTCTCAGTTGAGTAATATTCTCTCAGTTTAGTAACACTCTCTCAGTTTAGTAATACTCCTTCAGTCTAGTAACACTCTCTCAGTTTAGTAATACTCTCTCAGTTGAGTAATACTATCTCAGTCTAGTAACACTCTCTCCGTTTAGTAATATTCTCTCAGTTTAGTAATACTCTCTCAGGTTAGTAATACTCTCTCGGTTTGGTAATACTCCCCCAGTTTAGTAACACTCTCTCAGTTTAGTAATATTCTCTCAGTTTAGTAATATTCTCTCAGCTCTCTCAGTTTAGTAATACTCTCTCAGTTTAGTAATATTTTCTCAGTTTAGTAATAATCTCTCGGTTTAGTAATACTCCCTCAGTTTAGTAATACTATCTCAGTTTAGTAATAATCCCTCAGTTTAGTAATATTCTCTCAGCTCTCTCAGTTTAGTAATACTCTCTCAGTTTAGTAATATTCTCTCAGTTTAGTAATACTCTCTCAGTTTAGTAATACTCTCTCAGTTTAGTAATATTCTCTCAGTTTAGTAATACTCTCTCAGTTTAGTAATACTCTCTCAGTTTAGTAATATTCTCTCAGTTTAGTAATACTCTCTCAGTTTAGTAATACTCTCTCAGTTTAGTAATATTCTCACAGTTTAGTAATATTCTCTCAGTTTAGTAATACTCTCTCAGTCTAGTAACACTCTCTCAGTTTAGTAATACTCTCTCAGTTGAGTAATACTCTCTCAGTCTAGTAACACTCTCTCCGTTTAGTAATATTCTCTCAGTTTAGTAATACTCTCTCAGTTTAGTAATACTCTCTCAGTTGAGTAATATTCTCTCAGTTTAGTAACACTCTCTCAGTTTAGTAATACTCTCTCAGTTTAGTAATACTCTCTCAGTTTAGTAATACTCTCTCAGTTGAGTAATACTCTCTCAGTCTAGTAACACTCTCTCCGTTTAGTAATATTCTCACAGTTTAGTAATACTCTCTCAGTTTAGTAATACTCTCTCAGTTGAGTAATATTCTCTCAGTTTAGTAACACTCTCTCAGTTTAGTAATACTCTCTCAGTTTAGTAATATTCTCACAGTTTAGTAATATTCTCTCAGTTTAGTAATACTCTCTCAGTTTAGTAACACTCTCTCAGTTTAGTAATACTCTCTCAGTTGAGTAATACTATCTCAGTCTAGTAACACTCTCTCCGTTTAGTAATATTCTCTCAGTTTAGTAATACTCTCTCAGGTTAGTAATACTCTCTCGGTTTGGTAATACTCCCCCAGTTTAGTAACACTCTCTCAGTTTAGTAATATTCTCTCAGCTCTCTCAGTTTAGTAATACTCTCTCAGTTTAGTAATGTTCTCTCAGTTTAGTAATACTCTCTCAGTTTAGTAATACTCCCTCAGTTTAGTAATACTCTCTCAGTTTAGTAATATTCCCTCAGTTTAGTAATATTCTCTCAGCTCTCTCAGTTTAGTAATACTCTCTCAGTTTAGTAATAATCTCTCGGTTTAGTAATACTCCCTCAGTTTAGTAATACTCTCTCAGTTTAGTAATATTCCCTCAGTTTAGTAATATTCTCTCAGCTCTCTCAGTTTAGTAATACTCTCTCAGTTTAGTAATATTTTCTCAGTTTAGTAATAATCTCTCAGTTTAGTAATACTCTCTCAGTTTAGTAATACTCTCTCAGTTTAGTAATACTATCTCAGTCTAGTAACACTCTCTCCGTTTAGTAATATTCTCTCAGTTTAGTAATACTCTCTCAGGTTAGTAATACTCTCTCGGTTTGGTAATACTCCCCCAGTTTAGTAACACTCTCTCAGTTTAGTAATATTCTCTCAGCTCTCTCAGTTTAGTAATACTCTCTCAGTTTAGTAATGTTCTCTCAGTTTAGTAATACTCTCTCAGTTTAGTAATACTCCCTCAGTTTAGTAATACTCTCTCAGTTTAGTAATATTCCCTCAGTTTAGTAATATTCTCTCAGCTCTCTCAGTTTAGTAATACTCTCTCAGTTTAGTAATAATCTCTCGGTTTAGTAATACTCCCTCAGTTTAGTAATACTCTCTCAGTTTAGTAATATTCCCTCAGTTTAGTAATATTCTCTCAGCTCTCTCAGTTTAGTAATACTCTCTCAGTTTAGTAATATTTTCTCAGTTTAGTAATAATCTCTCGGTTTAGTAATACTCCCTCAGTTTAGTAATACTCTCTCAGTTTAGTAATATTCTCAGTTTAGTAATATTCTCTCAGCTCTCTCAGTTTAGTAATACTCTCTCAGTTTAGTAATGTTCTCTCAGTTTAGTAATACTCTCTCAGTTTAGTAATACTCTCTCAGTTTAGTAATATTCTCTCAGTTTAGTAACACTCTCTCAGTTTAGTAATACTCTCTCATTTTAGTAATATTCTCACAGTTTAGTAATATTCTCTCAGTTTAGTAATACTCTCTCAGTCTAGTAACACTCTCTCAGTTTAATAATACTCTCTCAGTTGAGTAATACTATCTCAGTCTAGTAACACTCTCTCAGTTTAGTAATATTCTCTCAGTTTAGTAATACTCTCTCAGTTTAGTAATACTCTCTCAGTTTAGTAATATTCTCTCAGTTTAGTAATACTCTATCAGTTTAGTAATACTCTCTCAGTTGAGTAATATTCTCTCAGTTTAGTAACACTCTCTCAGTTTAGTAATACTCTCTCAGTTTAGTAATACTCTCTCAGTTGAGTAATATTCTCTCAGTTTAGTAATACTCTCTCAGTTTAGTAATACTATCTCAGTCTAGCAACACTCTCTCAGTTTGGTAATACTCTCTCAGTTGTGTAATACTCTCTCAGGTTAGTAATACTCTCTCGGTTTAGTAATACTCCCTCAGTTTAGTATTACTCTCTCAGTTTAATAATATTCTCTCAGTTTAGTAATACTCTCTCAGGTTAGTAATACTCACTCGGTTTAGTAATACTCCCTCAGTTTAGTAATACTCCCTCAGTTTAGTAATACTCTCTCAGTTTAGTAATACTCTCTCGGTTTAGTAATACTCTCTCAGTTTAGTAATACTCTCTCAGTTGAGTAATATTCTCTCAGTTTAGTAACACTCTCTCAGTTTAGTAATACTCTCTCAGTTTAGTAATATTCTCACAGTTTAGTAATACTCTCTCAGTTTAGTAATACTCTCTCAGTTTAGTAATACTCTCTCAGTTTAGTAATATTCTCACAGTTTAGTAATATTCTCTCAGTTTAGTAATACTCTCTCAGTTTAGTAATACTCTCTCAGTTTAGTAATACTCTCTCAGGTTAGTAATACTCACTCGGTTTAGTAATACTCCCTCAGTTTAGTAATACTCCCTCAGTTTAGTAATACTCTCTCAGTTTAGTAATACTCTCTCAGTTTAGTAATACTCTCTCAGTTTAGTAATACTCTCTCAGTATAGTAATACTCTCTCAGTTTAGTAATACTCTCTCAGTTTAGTAATACTCTCTCAGTTTAGTAACACTCTCTCAGTTTAGTAATACTCTCTCAGTTTAGTAATATTCTCACAGTTTAGTAATATTCTCTCAGTTTAGTAATACTCTCTCAGTTTAGTAACACTCTCTCAGTTTAGTAATACTCTCTCAGTTGAGTAATACTATCTCAGTCTAGTAACACTCTCTCAGTTTAGTAATATTCTCTCAGTTTAGTAATACTCTCTCAGTTTAGTAATACTCTCTCAGTTTAGTAATATTCTCTCAGTTTAGTAATACTCTCTCAGTTTAGTAATACTCTCTCAGTTTAGTAATATTCTCTCAGTTTAGTAATACTCTCTCAGTTTAGTAATACTCTCTCAGTTTAGTAATACTCTCTCAGTTTAGTAATATTCTCTCAGTTTAGTAACACTCTCTCAGTTTAGTAATACTCTCTCAGTTTAGTAATATTCTCACAGTTTAGTAATATTCTCTCAGTTTAGTAATACTCTCTCAGTCTAGTAACACTCTCTCAGTTTAGTAATACTCTCTCAGTTGAGTAATACTATCTCAGTCTAGTAACACTCTCTCAGTTTAGTAATATTCTCTCAGTTTAGTAATACTCTCTCAGTTTAGTAATACTCTCTCAGTTTAGTAATATTCTCTCAGTTTAGTAATACTCTATCAGTTTAGTAATACTCTCTCAGTTGAGTAATATTCTCTCAGTTTAGTAACACTCTCTCAGTTTAGTAATACTCTCTCAGTTTAGTAATACTCTCTCAGTTGAGTAATATTCTCTCAGTTTAGTAATACTCTCTCAGTTTAGTAATACTATCTCAGTCTAGCAACACTCTCTCAGTTTGGTAATACTCTCTCAGTTGTGTAATACTCTCTCAGGTTAGTAATACTCTCTCGGTTTAGTAATACTCCCTCAGTTTAGTATTACTCTCTCAGTTTAATAATATTCTCTCAGTTTAGTAATACTCTCTCAGGTTAGTAATACTCACTCGGTTTAGTAATATTCTCACAGTTTAGTAATACTCTCTCAGTTTAGTAATACTCTCTCAGTTTAGTAATACTCTCTCAGTTTAGTAATATTCTCTCAGTTTAGTAATATTCTCTCAGTTTAGTAATACTCTCTCAGGTTAGTAATACTCTCTCAGTTTAGTAATACTCTCTCATGTTAGTAATACTCTCTCGGTTTAGTAATACTCTCTCAGTTGAGTAATATTCTCTCAGTTTAGTAACACTCTCTCAGTTTAGTAATACTCTCTCAGTTTAGTAATACTCTCACAGTTTAGTAATACTCTCTCAGTTTAGTAATACTCTCTCAGTTTAGTAATACTCTCTCAGTTTAGTAACACTCTCTCAGTTTAGTAATACTCTCTCAGTTTAGTAATATTCTCACAGTTTAGTAATATTCTCTCAGTTTAGTAATACTCTCTCAGTCTAGTAACACTCTCTCAGTTTAGTAATACTCTCTCAGTTGAGTAATACTATCTCAGTCTAGTAACACTCTCTCAGTTTAGTAATATTCTCTCAGTTTAGTAATACTCTCTCAGTTTAGTAATACTCTCTCAGTTTAGTAATATTCTCTCAGTTTAGTAATACTCTCTCAGTTTAGTAATACTCTCTCAGTTGAGTAATATTCTCTCAGTTTAGTAACACTCTCTCAGTTTAGTAATACTCTTTCAGTCTAGTAACACTCTCTCAGTTTAGTAATACTCTCTCAGTTGAGTAATACTATCTCAGTCTAGTAACACTCTCTCCGTTTAGTAATATTCTCTCAGTTTAGTAATACTCTCTCAGGTTAGTAATACTCTCTCGGTTTGGTAATACTCCCCCAGTTTAGTAACACTCTCTCAGTTTAGTAATATTCTCTCAGTTTAGTAATATTCTCTCAGCTCTCTCAGTTTAGTAATACTCTCTCAGTTTAGTAATATTTTCTCAGTTTAGTAATAATCTCTCGGTTTAGTAATACTCCCTCAGTTTAGTAATACTATCTCAGTTTAGTAATAATCCCTCAGTTTAGTAATATTCTCTCAGCTCTCTCAGTTTAGTAATACTCTCTCAGTTTAGTAATATTCTCTCAGTTTAGTAATACTCTCTCAGTTTAGTAATACTCTCTCAGTTTAGTAATATTCTCTCAGTTTAGTAATACTCTCTCAGTTTAGTAATACTCTCTCAGTTGAGTAATATTCTCTCAGTTTAGTAACACTCTCTCAGTTTAGTAATACTCTCTCAGTTTAGTAATATTCTCACAGTTTAGTAATATTCTCTCAGTTTAGTAATACTCTCTCAGTCTAGTAACACTCTCTCAGTTTAGTAATACTCTCTCAGTTGAGTAATACTCTCTCAGTCTAGTAACACTCTCTCCGTTTAGTAATATTCTCTCAGTTTAGTAATACTCTCTCAGTTTAGTAATACTCTCTCGGTTTAGTAATACTCTCTCAGTTTAGTAATACTCCCTCAGTTTAGTAATATTCTCTCAGTTTAGTAACACTCTCTCAGTTTAGTAATACTCTCTCAGTTTAGTAATACTCTCTCAGTTGAGTAATATTCTCTCAGTTTAGTAACACTCTCTCAGTTTAGTAATACTCTCTCAGTTTAGTAATATTCTCACAGTTTAGTAATATTCTCTCAGTTTAGTAATACTCTCTCAGTCTAGTAACACTCTCTCAGTTTAGTAATACTCTCTCAGTTGAGTAATACTATCTCAGTCTAGTAACACTCTCTCCGTTTAGTAATATTCTCTCAGTTTAGTAATACTCTCTCAGGTTAGTAATACTCTCTCGGTTTGGTAATACTCCCCCAGTTTAGTAACACTCTCTCAGTTTAGTAATATTCTCTCAGTTTAGTAATATTCTCTCAGCTCTCTCAGTTTAGTAATACTCTCTCAGTTTAGTAATATTTTCTCAGTTTAGTAATAATCTCTCGGTTTAGTAATACTCCCTCAGTTTAGTAATACTCTCTCAGTTTAGTAATATTCCCTCAGTTTAGTAATATTCTCTCAGCTCTCTCAGTTTAGTAATACTCTCTCAGTTTAGTAATGTTCTCTCAGTTTAGTAATACTCTCTCAGTTTAGTAATACTCTCTCAGTTTAGTAATACTCTCTCAGTTTAGTAATATTCCCTCAGTTTAGTAATATTCTCTCAGCTCTCTCAGTTTAGTAATACTCTCTCAGTTTAGTAATAATCTCTCGGTTTAGTAATACTCCCTCAGTTTAGTAATACTCTCTCAGTTTAGTAATATTCCCTCAGTTTAGTAATATTCTCTCAGCTCTCTCAGTTTAGTAATACTCTCTCAGTTTAGTAATATTTTCTCAGTTTAGTAATAATCTCTCGGTTTAGTAATACTCCCTCAGTTTAGTAATACTCTCTCAGTTTAGTAATATTCTCTCAGTTTAGTAATATTCTCTCAGCTCTCTCAGTTTAGTAATACTCTCTCAGTTTAGTAATGTTCTCTCAGTTTAGTAATACTCTCTCAGTTTAGTAATACTCTCTCAGTTTAGTAATATTCTCTCAGTTTAGTAATACTCTCTCAGTTTAGTAATACTCTCTCAGTTTAGTAATACTCTCTCAGTTTAGTAATATTCTCTCAGTTTAGTAACACTCTCTCAGTTTAGTAATACTCTCTCAGTTTAGTAATATTCTCACAGTTTAGTAATATTCTCTCAGTTTAGTAATACTCTCTCAGTCTAGTAACACTCTCTCAGTTTAGTAATACTCTCTCAGTTGAGTAATACTATCTCAGT
Source organism: Salvelinus alpinus (assembly GCF_045679555.1). Lineage (NCBI taxonomy): Eukaryota > Metazoa > Chordata > Actinopteri > Salmoniformes > Salmonidae > Salvelinus > Salvelinus alpinus. Next base: position 24,574 of record NW_027256181.1, read on the forward strand.
CTAGTAACACTCTCTCAGTTTAGTAATATTCTCTCAGTTTAGTAATACTCTGTCAGTTTAGTAATATTCTCTCAGTTTAGTAATACTCTCTCAGTTTAGTAATACTCTCTCAGTTGAGTAATATTCTCTCAGTTTAGTAACACTCTCTCAGTTTAGTAATACTCTCTCAGTTTAGTAATACTCTCTCAGTTGAGTAATATTCTCTCAGTTTAGTAATACTCTCTCAGTTTAGTAATACTATCTCAGTCTAGCAACACTCTCTCAGTTTGGTAATACTCTCTCAGTTGTGTAATACTCACTCAGGTTAGTAATACTCTCTCGGTTTAGTAATACTCCATCAGTTTAGTATTACTCTCTCAGTTTAATAATATTCTCTCAGTTTAGTAATACTCTCTCAGGTTAGTAATACTCACTCGGTTTAGTAATACTCCCTCAGTTTAGTAATACTCCCTCAGTTTAGTAATACTCTCTCAGTTTAGTAATACTCTCTCGGTTTAGTAATACTCTCTCAGTTTAGTAATACTCTCTCAGTTGAGTAATATTCTCTCAGTTTAGTAACACTCTCTCAGTTTAGTAATACTCTCTCAGTTTAGTAATATTCTCACAGTTTAGTAATACTCTCTCAGTTGAGTAATATTCTCTCAGTTTAGTAATACTCTCTCAGTTTAGTAATATTCTCACAGTTTAGTAATATTCTCTCAGTTTAGTAATACTCTCTCAGTTTAGTAATACTCTCTCAGTTTAGTAATACTCTCTCATGTTAGTAATACTCACTCGGTTTAGTAATACTCCCTCAGTTTAGTAATACTCCCTCAGTTTAGTAATACTCTCTCCGTTTAGTAATACTCTCTCGGTTTAGTAATACTCTCTCAGTTTAGTAATACTCTCTCAGTTGAGTAATATTCTCTCAGTTTAGTAACACTCTCTCAGTTTAGTAATACTCTCTCAGTTTAGTAATATTCTCACAGTTTAGTAATACTCTCTCAGTTTAGTAATACTCTCTCAGTTGAGTAATATTCTCTCAGTTTAGTAACACTCTCTCAGTTTAGTAATACTCTCTCAGTTTAGTAATATTCTCTCAGTTTAGTAATATTCTCTCAGTTTAGTAATACTCTCTCAGTCTAGTAACACTCTCTCAGTTTAGTAATACTCTCTCAGTTTAGTAATATTCTCTCAGTTTAGTAATACTCTCTCAGTTTAGTAATATTCTCTCAGTTTAGTAATATTCTCTCAGTTTAGTAATACTCTCTCAGTTTAGTAATACTCTCTCAGTTTAGTAATACTCTCTCAGTTTAGTAATACTCTCTCAGTTTAGTAATATTCTCTCAGCTCTCTCAGTTTAGTAATATTCTCTCAGTTTAGTAATATTCTCTCAGTTTAGTAATACTCTCTCAGTTTAGTAATACTCTCTCAGTTTAGTAATACTCTCTCAGTTTAGTAATACTCTCTCAGTTTAGTAATATTCTCCAGCTCTCTCAGTTTAGTAATACTCTCTCAGTTTAGTAATATTCTCTCAGTTTAGTAATACTCTCTCAGTTTAGTAATACTCTCTCGGTTTAGTAATACTCCCTCAGTTTAGTAATACTCTCTCAGTTTAGTAATACTCTCTCAGTTTAGTAATACTCTCTCGGTTTAGTAATACTCTCTCAGTTTAGTAATACTCTCTCAGTTGAGTAATATTCTCTCAGTTTAGTAATACTCTCTCAGTTTAGTAATACTCTCTCAGTTTAGTAATATTCTCTCAGTTTAGTAATACTCTCTCAGTTTAGTAATACTCTCTCAGTTGAGTAATATTCTCTCAGTTTAGTAATATTCTCTCAGTTTAGTAATACTCTCTCAGTTTAGTAATATTCTCTCAGTTTAGTAATACTCTCTCAGTTTAGTAATACTCTCTCAGTTTAGTAATATTCTCTCAGTTTAGTAACACTCTCTCAGTTTAGTAATACTCTCTCAGTTTAGTAATATTCTCTCAGTTTAGTAATATTCTCTCAGTTTAGTAATACTCTCTCAGTCTAGTAATACTCTCTCAGTTTAGTAATACTCTCTCAGTTTAGTAATACTCTCTCAGTTTAGTAATACTCTCTCAGTTTAGTAATACTCTCTCAGTTTAGTAATATTCTCTCAGTTTAGTAATACTCTCTCAGTTTAGTAATACTCTCTCAGTTTAGTAATACTCTCTCAGTTTAGTAATACTCTCTCAGTTTAGTAATACTCTCTCAGTTTAGTAATACTCTCTCAGTTTAGTAATACTCTCTCAGTTTAGTAATACTCTCTCAGTTTAGTAATATTCTCTCAGTTTAGTAATACTCTCTCAGTTTAGTAATACTCTCTCAGTTTAGTAATATTCTCTCAGTTTAGTAATACTCTCTCAGTTTAGTAATACTCTCTCAGTTGAGTAATATTCTCTCAGTTTAGTAACACTCTCTCAGTTTAGTAATACTCTCTCAGTTTAGTAATACTCTCTCAGTTTAGTAATATTCTCTCAGTTTAGTAATACTCTCTCAGTTTAGTAATACTCTCTCAGTTTAGTAATACTCTCTCAGTTTAGTAATACTCTCTCAGTTTAGTAATACTCTCTCAGTTTAGTAATACTCTCTCAGTTTAGTAATACTCTCTCAGTTTAGTAATACTCTCTCAGTTTAGTAATACTCTCTCAGTTTAGTAATACTCTCTCAGTTTAGTAATACTCTCTCAGTTTAGTAATACTCTCTCGGGTTAGTAATACTCTCTCAGTTTAGTAATATTCTCACAGTTTAGTAATACTCTCTCAGTTTAGTAATACTCTCTCAGTTTAGTAATACTCTCTCAGTTTAGTAATACTCTCTCAGTTTAGTAATACTCTCTCAGTTTAGTAATACTCTCTCAGTTTAGTAATACTCTCTCAGTTTAGTAATACTCTCTCAGTTTAGTAATACTCTCTCAGTTTAGTAATACTCTCTCAGTTTAGTAATACTCTCTCAGTTTAGTAATACTCTCTCAGTTTAGTAATACTCTCTCAGTTTAGTAATATTCTCACAGTTTAGTAATACTCTCTCAGTTTAGTAATACTCTCTCAGTTTAGTAATACTCTCTCAGTTTAGTAATACTCTCTCAGTTTAGTAATACTCTCTCAGTTTAGTAATACTCTCTCAGTTTAGTAATACTCTCTCAGTTTAGTAATACTCTCTCAGGTTAGTAATACTCTCTCGGTTTAGTAATACTCCCTCAGTTTAGTAATACTCTCTCAGTTTAGTAATATTCTCTCAGTTTAGTAATACTCTCTCAGTTTAGTAATACTCTCTCAGTTTAGTAATACTCTCTCAGTTTAGTAATATTCTCTCAGTTTAGTAATACTCTCTCAGTTTAGTAATACTCTCTCAGTTTAGTAATACTCTCTCAGTTTAGTAATACTCTCTCAGTTTAGTAATACTCTCTCAGTTTAGTAATACTCTCTCAGTTTAGTAATACTCTCTCAGTTTAGTAATATTCTCTCAGTTTAGTAATACTCTCTCAGTTTAGTAATACTCTCTCAGTTGAGTAATATTCTCTCAGTTTAGTAACACTCTCTCAGTTTAGTAATACTCTCTCAGTTTAGTAATATTCTCACAGTTTAGTAATATTCTCTCAGTTTAGTAATACTCTCTCAGTCTAGTAACACTCTCTCAGTTTAGTAATACTCTCTCAGTTGAGTAATACTATCTCAGTCTAGTAACACTCTCTCAGTTTAGTAATACTCTCTCAGTTTAGTAATACTCTCTCAGTTTAGTAATACTCTCTCAGTTTAGTAATATTCTCTCAGTTTAGTAATACTCTCTCAGTTTAGTAATACTCGCTCAGTTGAGTAATATTCTCTCAGTTTAGTAACACTCTCTCAGTTTAGTAATACTCTCTCAGTTTAGTAATATTCTCTCAGTTTAGTAATATTCTCTCAGTTTAGTAATACTCTCTCAGTCTAGTAACACTCTCTCAGTTTAGTAATACTCTCTCAGTTGAGTAATACTATCTCAGTCTAGTAACACTCTCTCAGTTTAGTAATATTCTCTCAGTTTAGTAATACTCTCTCAGTTTAGTAATACTCTCTCAGTTGAGTAATATTCTCTCAGTTTAGTAACACTCTCTCAGTTTAGTAATACTCTCTCAGTTTAGTAATACTCTCTCAGTTGAGTAATATTCTCTCAGTTTAGTAATACTCTCTCAGTTTAGTAATACTATCTCAGTCTAGCAACACTCTCTCAGTTTGGTAATACTCTCTCAGTTGTGTAATACTCTCTCAGGTTAGTAATACTCTCTCGGTTTAGTAATACTCCCTCAGTTTAGTATTACTCTCTCAGTTTAGTAATATTCTCTCAGTTTAGTAATACTCTCTCAGGTTAGTAATACTCACTCGGTTTAGTAATACTCCCTCAGTTTAGTAATACTCCCTCAGTTTAGTAATACTCTCTCAGTTTAGTAATACTCTCTCGGTTTAGTAATACTCTCTCAGTTTAGTAATACTCTCTCAGTTGAGTAATATTCTCTCAGTTTAGTAACACTCTCTCAGTTTAGTAATACTCTCTCAGTTTAGTAATATTCTCACAGTTTAGTAATACTCTCTCAGTTTAGTAATACTCTCTCAGTTGAGTAATATTCTCTCAGTTTAGTAACACTCTCTCAGTTTAGTAATACTCTCTCAGTTTAGTAATACTCTCTCAGTTGAGTAATATTCTCTCATAGTAATACTATCTCAGTCTAGCAACACTCTCTCAGTTTGGTAATACTCTCTCAGTTGTGTAATACTCTCTCAGGTTAGTAATACTCTCTCGGTTTAGTAATACTCCCTCAGTTTAGTATTACTCTCTCAGTTTAATAATATTCTCTCAGTTTAGTAATACTCTCTCAGGTTAGTAATACTCACTCGGTTTAGTAATACTCCCTCAGTTTAGTAATACTCCCTCAGTTTAGTAATACTCTCTCAGTTTAGTAATACTCTCTCGGTTTAGTAATACTCTCTCAGTTTAGTAATACTCTCTCAGTTGAGTAATATTCTCTCAGTTTAGTAACACTCTCTCAGTTTAGTAATACTCTCTCAGTTTAGTAATATTCTCACAGTTTAGTAATACTCTCTCAGTTTAGTAATACTCTCTCAGTTGAGTAATATTCTCTCAGTTTAGTAACACTCTCTCAGTTTAGTAATACTCTCTCAGTTTAGTAATACTCTCTCAGTTGAGTAATATTCTCTCAGTTTAGTAATACTCTCTCAGTTTAGTAATACTATCTCAGTCTAGCAACACTCTCTCAGTTTGGTAATACTCTCTCAGTTGTGTAATACTCTCTCAGGTTAGTAATACTCTCTCGGTTTAGTAATACTCCCTCAGTTTAGTATTACTCTCTCAGTTTAATAATATTCTCTCAGTTTAGTAATACTCTCTCAGGTTAGTAATACTCACTCGGTTTAGTAATACTCTCTCAGTTGAGTAATATTCTCTCAGTTTAGTAACACTCTCTCAGTTTAGTAATACTCTCTCAGTTTAGTAATATTCTCACAGTTTAGTAATACTCTCTCAGTTTAGTAATACTCTCTCAGTTGAGTAATATTCTCTCAGTTTAGTAACACTCTCTCAGTTTAGTAATACTCTCTCAGTTTAGTAATATTCTCACAGTTTAGTAATATTCTCTCAGTTTAGTAATACTCTCTCAGTTTAGTAATACTCTCTCAGTTTAGTAATACTCTCTCAGGTTAGTAATACTCACTCGGTTTAGTAATACTCCCTCAGTTTAGTAATACTCCCTCAGTTTAGTAATACTCTCTCAGTTTAGTAATACTCTCTCGGTTTAGTAATACTCTCTCAGTTTAGTAATACTCTCTCAGTTGAGTAATATTCTCTCAGTTTAGTAACACTCTCTCAGTTTAGTAATACTCTCTCAGTTTAGTAATACTCTCTCAGGTTAGTAATACTCTCTCGGTTTAGTAATACTCCCTCAGTTTAGTATATACTCTCTCAGTTTAATAATATTCTCTCAGTTTAGTAATACTCTCTCAGGTTAGTAATACTCACTC
>NW_027256182.1:0-30387 GCF_045679555.1 Salvelinus alpinus
CCCCAAACACATCTCATAGATATGACTCTGCCCCAAACACATCTCATAGATATGACTCTGCCCCAAACACATCTCATAGATATGACTCTGCCCCAAACACATCTCATAGATATGACTCTGCCCCAAACACATCTCATAGATATGACTCTGCCCCAAACACATCTCATAGATATGACTCTGCCCCAAACACATCTCATAGATATGACTCTGCCCCAAACACATCTCATAGATATGGCCCCAAACACATCTCATAGATATGACTCTGCCCCAAACACATCTCATAGATATGACTCTGCCCCAAACACATCTCATAGATATGACTCTGCCCCAAACACATCTCATAGATATGACTCTGCCCCAAACACATCTCATAGATATGACTCTGCCCCAAACACATCTCATAGATATGACTCTGCCCCAAACACATCTCATAGATATGACTCTGCCCCAAACACATCTCATAGATATGACTCTGCCCCAAACACATCTCATAGATATGACTCTGCCCCAAACACATCTCATAGATATGACTCTGCCCCAAACACATCTCATAGATATGACTCTGCCCCAAACACATCTCATAGATATGACTCTGCCCCAAACACATCTCATAGATATGACTCTGCCCCAAACACATCTCATAGATATGACTCTGCCCCAAACACATCTCATAGATATGACTCTGCCCCAAACACATCTCATAGATATGACTCTGCCCCAAACACATCTCATAGATATGACTCTGCCCCAAACACATCTCATAGATATGACTCTGCCCCAAACACATCTCATAGATATGACTCTGCCCCAAACACATCTCATAGATATGACCCCAAACACATCTCATAGATATGACTCTGCCCCAAACACATCTCATAGATATGACTCTGCCCCAAACACATCTCATAGATATGTACTCTGCCCCAAACACATCTCATAGATATGACTCTGCCCCAAACACATCTCATAGATATGACTCTGCCCCAAACACATCTCATAGATATGACTCTGCCCCAAACACATCTCATAGATATGACTCTGCCCCAAACACATCTCATAGATATGGCCCCAAACACATCTCATAGATATGACTCTGTCCCAAACACATCTCATAGATATGGCCCCAAACACATCTCATAGATATGACTCTGCCCCAAACACATCTCATAGATATGACTCTGCCCCAAACACATCTCATAGATATGTCTCTGCCCCAAACACATCTCATAGATATGACTCTGCCCCAAACACATCTCATAGATATGACTCTACCCCAAACACATCTCATAGATATGACTCTGCCCCAAACACATCTCATAGATATGACCCCAAACACATCTCATAGATATGACTCTGCCCCAAACACATCTCATAGATATGACCCCAAACACATCTCATAGATATGTCTCTGCCCCAAACACATCTCATAGATATGACTCTGCCCCGAACACATCTCATAGATATGTCTCTGCCCCGAACACATCTCATAGATATGACTCTGCCCCAAACACATCTCATAGATATGTCTCTGCCCCAAACACATCTTATAGATATATCTCTGCCCCAAACACATCTCATAGATATGGCTCTACCCCAAACACATCTCATAGATATGTCTCTGCCCCAAACACATCTCATAGATATGTCTCTGCCCCAAACACATCTCATAGATATGACTCTGCCCCAAACACATCTCATAGATATGATCTCTGCCCCAAACACATCTCATAGATATGACTCTGCCCCAAACACATCTCATAGATATGGCCCCAAACACATCTCATAGATATGCCCCAAACACATCTCATAGATATGACTCTGCCCCAAACACATCTCATAGATATGACTCTGCCCCAAACACATCTCATAGATATGACTCTGCCCCAAACACATCTCATAGATATGCCCCAAACACATCTCATAGATATGACTCTGCCCCAAACACATCTCATAGATATGACTCTGCCCCAAACACATCTCATAGATATGACTCTGCCCCAAACACATCTCATAGATATGACTCTGCCCCAAACACATCTCATAGATATGCCATCTCTAGCCCCAAACACATCTCATAGATATGACTCTGCCCCAAACACATCTCATAGATATGACTCTGCCCCAAACACATCTCATAGATATGACTCTGCCCCAAACACATCTCATAGATATGGCCCCAAACACATCTCATAGATATGACTCTGCCCCAAACACATCTCATAGATATGATCTCTGCCCCAAACACATCTCATAGATATGACTCTGCCCCAAACACATCTCATAGATATGACTCTGCCCCAAACACATCTCATAGATATGACTCTGCCCCAAACACATCTCATAGATATGACCCCAAACACATCTCATAGATATGTCTCTGCCCCAAACACATCTCATAGATATGACTCTGCCCCAAACACATCTCATAGATATGACCCCAAACACATCTCATAGATATGTCTCTGCCCCAAACACATCTCATAGATATGGCTCTGCCCCAAACACATCTCATAGATATGACTCTGCCCCAAACACATCTCATAGATATGACTCTGCCCCAAACACATCTCATAGATATGACTCTGCCCCAAACACATCTCATAGATATGTCTCTGCCCCAAACACATCTCATAGATATGACTCTGCCCCAAACACATCTCATAGATATGACTCTGTCCCAACCACATCTCATAGATATGGCCCCAAACACATCTCATAGATATGACTCTGCCCCAAACACATCTCATAGATATGACTCTGCCCCAAACACATCTCATAGATATGACTCTGCCCCAAACACATCTCATAGATATGACTCTGCCCCAAACACATCTCATAGATATGACTCTGCCCCAAACACATCTCATAGATATGCTCTGCCCCAAACACATCTCATAGATATGTCTCTGCCCCAAACACATCTCATAGATATGACTCTGCCCCAAACACATCTCATAGATATGACTCTGCCCCAAACACATCTCATAGATATGTCTCTGCCCCAAACACATCTCATAGATATGACTCTGCCCCAAACACATCTCATAGATATGACTCTGCCCCAAACACATCTCATAGATATGTCTCTGCCCCAAACACATCTCATAGATATGACTCTGCCCCAAACACATCTCATAGATATGACTCTGCCCCAAACACATCTCATAGATATGACTCTGCCCCAAACACATCTCATAGATATGACTCTGCCCCAAACACATCTCATAGATATGACTCTGCCCCAAACACATCTCATAGATATGACTCTGCCCCAAACACATCTCATAGATATGACTCTGCCCCAAACACATCTCATAGATATGACTCTGCCCCAAACACATCTCATAGATATGACTCTGCCCCAAACACATCTCATAGATATGGCCCCAAACACATCTCATAGATATGACTCTGCCCCAAACACATCTCATAGATATGACTCTGCCCCAAACACATCTCATAGATATGACTCTGCCCCAAACACATCTCATAGATATGACTCTGCCCCAAACACATCTCATAGATATGGCCCCAAACACATCTCATAGATATGACTCTGCCCCAAACACATCTCATAGATATGTCTCTGCCCCAAACACATCTCATAGATATGTCTCTGCCCCAAACACATCTCATAGATATGACTCTGCCCCAAACACATCTCATAGATATGACTCTGCCCCAAACACATCTCATAGATATGACTCTGCCCCAAACACATCTCATAGATATGACTCTGCCCCAAACACATCTCATAGATATGACTCTGCCCCAAACACATCTCATAGATATGACTCTGCCCCAAACACATCTCATAGATATGATCTCTGCCCCAAACACATCTCATAGATATGACTCTGCCCCAAACACATCTCATAGATATGACTCTGCCCCAAACACATCTCATAGATATGACTCTGCCCCAAACACATCTCATAGATATGACTCTGCCCCAAACACATCTCATAGATATGACTCTGCCCCAAACACATCTCATAGATATGACTCTGCCCCAAACACATCTCATAGATATGACTCTGCCCCAAACACATCTCATAGATATGACTCTGCCCCAAACACATCTCATAGATATGACTCTGCCCCAAACACATCTCATAGATATGACTCTGCCCCAAACACATCTCATAGATATGACTCTGCCCCAAACACATCTCATAGATATGACTCTACCCCAAACACATCTCATAGATATGACTCTGCCCCAAACACATCTCATAGATATGTCTCTGCCCCAAACACATCTCATAGATATGACTCTGCCCCAAACACATCTCATAGATATGTCTCTGCCCCAAACACATCTCATAGATATGACTCTGCCCCAAACACATCTCATTGATATGACTCTGCCCCAAACACATCTCATAGATATGACTCTGTCCCAAACACATCTCATAGATATGGCCCCAAACACATCTCATAGATATGTCTCTGCCCCAAACACATCTCATAGATATGACTCTGTCCCAAACACATCTCATAGATATGACTCTGTCCCAAACACATCTCATAGATATGGCCCCAAACACATCTCATAGATATGACTCTGCCCCAAACACATCTCATAGATATGACTCTGCCCCAAACACATCTCATAGATATGACTCTGCCCCAAACACATCTCATAGATATGTCTCTACCCCAAACACATCTCATAGATATGACTCTGCCCCAAACACATCTCATAGATATGACTCTGCCCCAAACACATCTCATAGATATGACCCCAAACACATCTCATAGATATGGCCCCAAACACATCTCATAGATATGTCTCTGCCCCAAACACATCTCATAGATATGACTCTGCCCCAAACACATCTCATAGATATGACTCTGCCCCAAACACATCTCATAGATATGACTCTGCCCCAAACACATCTCATAGATATGACTCTGCCCCAAACACATCTCATAGATATGACTCTGCCCCAAACACATCTCATAGATATGTCTCTGCCCCAAACACATCTCATAGATATGACTCTGCCCCAAACACATCTCATAGATATGTCTCTGCCCCAAACACATCTCATAGATATGACTCTGCCCCAAACACATCTCATAGATATGGCCCCAAACACATCTCATAGATATGTCTCTGCCCCAAACACATCTCATAGATATGTCTCTGCCCCAAACACATCTCATAGATATGACTCTGCCCCAAACACATCTCATAGATATGACTCTGCCCCAAACACATCTCATAGATATGACCCCAAACACATCTCATAGATATGTCTCTGCCCCAAACACATCTCATAGATATGACTCTGCCCCAAACACATCTCATAGATATGACTCTGTCCCAAACACATCTCATAGATATGGCCCCAAACACATCTCATAGATATGACTCTGCCCCAAACACATCTCATAGATATGACTCTGCCCCAAACACATCTCATAGATATGACTCTGCCCCAAACACATCTCATAGATATGACTCTGCCCCAAACACATCTCATAGATATGACTCTGCCCCAAACACATCTCATAGATATGACTCTGCCCCAAACACATCTCATAGATATGACTCTGCCCCAAACACATCTCATAGATATGACTCTGCCCCAAACACATCTCATAGATATGACTCTGCCCCAAACACATCTCATAGATATGACTCTGCCCCAAACACATCTCATAGATATGACTCTGCCCCAAACACATCTCATAGATATGTCTCTGCCCCAAACACATCTCATAGATATGACTCTGCCCCAAACACATCTCATAGATATGACTCTGCCCCAAACACATCTCATAGATATGACTCTGCCCCAAACACATCTCATAGATATGACTCTGCCCCAAACACATCTCATAGATATGACTCTGCCCCAAACACATCTCATAGATATGTCTCTGCCCCAAACACATCTCATAGATATGACTCTGCCCCAAACACATCTCATAGATATGACTCTGCCCCAAACACATCTCATAGATATGTCTCTGCCCCAAACACATCTCATAGATATGGCCCCAAACACATCTCATAGATATGACTCTGCCCCAAACACATCTCATAGATATGTCTCTGCCCCAAACACATCTCATAGATATGACTCTGCCCCAAACACATCTCATAGATATGACTCTGCCCCAAACACATCTCATAGATATGATCTCTGCCCCAAACACATCTCATAGATATGACTCTGCCCCAAACACATCTCATAGATATGACTCTGCCCCAAACACATCTCATAGATATGACTCTGCCCCAAACACATCTCATAGATATGGCCCCAAACACATCTCATAGATATGACTCTGCCCCAAACACATCTCATAGATATGACTCTGCCCCAAACACATCTCATAGATATGACTCTGCCCCAAACACATCTCATAGATATGACTCTGCCCCAAACACATCTCATAGATATGACTCTGCCCCAAACACATCTCATAGATATGACTCTGCCCCAAACACATCTCATAGATATGTCTCTGCCCCAAACACATCTCATAGATATGACTCTGCCCCAAACACATCTCATAGATATGTCTCTGCCCCAAACACATCTCATAGATATGACTCTGCCCCAAACACATCTCATAGATATGTACTCTGCCCCAAACACATCTCATAGATATGACTCTGCCCCAAACACATCTCATAGATATGACTCTGCCCCAAACACATCTCATAGATATGATCTCTGCCCCAAACACATCTCATAGATATGACTCTGCCCCAAACACATCTCATAGATATGACTCTGCCCCAAACACATCTCATAGATATGACTCTGCCCCAAACACATCTCATAGATATGACCCCAAACACATCTCATAGATATGACTCTGCCCCAAACACATCTCATAGATATGACTCTGCCCCAAACACATCTCATAGATATGACTCTGCCCCAAACACATCTCATAGATATGACTCTGCCCCAAACACATCTCATAGATATGACTCTGCCCCAAACACATCTCATAGATATGTCTCTGCCCCAAACACATCTCATAGATATGACTCTGCCCCAAACACATCTCATAGATATGTCTCTGCCCCAAACACATCTCATAGATATGACTCTGCCCCAAACACATCTCATAGATATGACTCTGCCCCAAACACATCTCATAGATATGTCTCTGCCCCAAACACATCTCATAGATATGACTCTGCCCCAAACACATCTCATAGATATGACTCTGCCCCAAACACATCTCATAGATATGTCTCTGCCCCAAACACATCTCATAGATATGACTCTGCCCCAAACACATCTCATAGATATGACTCTGCCCCAAACACATCTCATAGATATGACTCTGCCCCAAACACATCTCATAGATATGACTCTGCCCCAAACACATCTCATAGATATGACTCTGCCCCAAACACATCTCATAGATATGACTCTGCCCCAAACACATCTCATAGATATGACTCTGCCCCAAACACATCTCATAGATATGACTCTGCCCCAAACACATCTCATAGATATGACTCTGCCCCAAACACATCTCATAGATATGACTCTGCCCCAAACACATCTCATAGATATGACCCCAAACACATCTCATAGATATGACTCTGCCCCAAACACATCTCATAGATATGACTCTGCCCCAAACACATCTCATAGATATGACTCTGCCCCAAACACATCTCATAGATATGACTCTGCCCCAAACACATCTCATAGATATGACTCTGCCCCAAACACATCTCATAGATATGACTCTGCCCCAAACACATCTCATAGATATGTCTCTGCCCCAAACACATCTCATAGATATGACTCTGCCCCAAACACATCTCATAGATATGGCCCCAAACACATCTCATAGATATGACCCCAAACACATCTCATAGATATGTCTCTGCCCCAAACACATCTCATAGATATGACTCTGCCCCAAACACATCTCATAGATATGACTCTGCCCCAAACACATCTCATAGATATGGCCCCAAACACATCTCATAGATATGACTCTGCCCCAAACACATCTCATAGATATGACTCTGCCCCAAACACATCTCATAGATATGACTCTGCCCCAAACACATCTCATAGATATGACTCTGCCCCAAACACATCTCATAGATATGACTCTGCCCCAAACACATCTCATAGATATGACTCTGCCCCAAACACATCTCATAGATATGACTCTGCCCCAAACACATCTCATAGATATGACTCTGCCCCAAACACATCTCATAGATATGACTCTGCCCCAAACACATCTCATAGATATGACTCTGCCCCAAACACATCTCATAGATATGACTCTGCCCCAAACACATCTCATAGATATGACTCTGCCCCAAACACATCTCATAGATATGTCTCTGCCCCAAACACATCTCATAGATATGACTCTGCCCCAAACACATCTCATAGATATGTCTCTGCCCCAAACACATCTCATAGATATGACTCTGCCCCAAACACATCTCATAGATATGTCTCTGCCCCAAACACATCTCATAGATATGACTCTGCCCCAAACACATCTCATAGATATGACTCTGCCCCAAACACATCTCATAGATATGACTCTGCCCCAAACACATCTCATAGATATGACTCTGCCCCAAACACATCTCATAGATATGACTCTGCCCCAAACACATCTCATAGATATGACTCTGCCCCAAACACATCTCATAGATATGACTCTGCCCCAAACACATCTCATAGATATGACTCTGCCCCAAACACATCTCATAGATATGGCCCCAAACACATCTCATAGATATGACTCTGCCCCAAACACATCTCATAGATATGTCTCTGCCCCAAACACATCTCATAGATATGACTCTGCCCCAAACACATCTCATAGATATGTCTCTGCCCCAAACACATCTCATAGATATGACTCTGCCCCAAACACATCTCATAGATATGATCTCTGCCCCAAACACATCTCATAGATATGACTCTGCCCCAAACACATCTCATAGATATGACTCTGCCCCAAACACATCTCATAGATATGACTCTGCCCCAAACACATCTCATAGATATGACTCTGCCCCAAACACATCTCATAGATATGACTCTGCCCCAAACACATCTCATAGATATGACTCTGCCCCAAACACATCTCATAGATATGACTCTGCCCCAAACACATCTCATAGATATGACTCTGCCCCAAACACATCTCATAGATATGACCCCAAACACATCTCATAGATATGTCTCTGCCCCAAACACATCTCATAGATATGACTCTGCCCCGAACACATCTCATAGATATGACTCTGCCCCAAACACATCTCATAGATATGGCCCCAAACACATCTCATAGATATGACTCTGCCCCAAACACATCTCATAGATATGACTCTGCCCCAAACACATCTCATAGATATGACTCTGCCCCAAACACATCTCATAGATATGTCTCTACCCCAAACACATCTCATAGATATGACTCTGCCCCAAACACATCTCATAGATATGACTCTGCCCCAAACACATCTCATAGATATGTCTCTGACCCAAACACATCTCATAGATATGACCCCAAACACATCTCATAGATATGACTCTGCCCCAAACACATCTCATAGATATGACCCCAAACACATCTCATAGATATGACCCCAAACACATCTCATAGATATGACTCTGCCCCAAACACATCTCATAGATATGTCTCTGCCCCAAACACATCTCATAGATATGTCTCTGCCCCAAACACATCTCATAGATATGACTCTGCCCCAAACACATCTCATAGATATGACCCCAAACACATCTCATAGATATGTCTCTGCCCCAAACACGTCTCATAGATATGACTCTGCCCCAAACACATCTCATAGATATGACCCCAAACACATCTCATAGATATGTCTCTGCCCCAAACACATCTCATAGATATGGCCCCAAACACATCTCATAGATATGACTCTGCCCCAAACACATCTCATAGATATGTCTCTGCCCCAAACACATCTCATAGATATGGCTCTGCCCCAAACACATCTCATAGATATGTCTCTGCCCCAAACACATCTCATAGATATGTCTCTGCCCCAAACACATCTCATAGATATGACTCTGCCCCAAACACATCTCATAGATATGGCCCCAAACACATCTCATAGATATGACTCTGCCCCAAACACATCTCATAGATATGACTCTGCCCCAAACACATCTCATAGATATGACTCTGCCCCAAACACATCTCATAGATATGACTCTGCCCCAAACACATCTCATAGATATGACTCTGTCCCAAACACATCTCATAGATATGACTCTGCCCCAAACACATCTCATAGATATGTCTCTGCCCCAAACACATCTCATAGATATGACTCTGCCCCAAACACATCTCATAGATATGTCTCTGCCCCAAACACATCTCATAGATATGACTCTGCCCCAAACACATCTCATAGATATGTCTCTGCCCCAAACACATCTCATAGATATGTCTCTGCCCCAAACACATCTCATAGATATGTCTCTGCCCCAAACACATCTCATAGATATGACCCCAAACACATCTCATAGATATGACTCTGCCCCAAACACATCTCATAGATATGACTCTGCCCCAAACACATCTCATAGATATGACCCCAAACACATCTCATAGATATGACTCTGCCCCAAACACATCTCATAGATATGACTCTGCCCCAAACACATCTCATAGATATGACTCTGCCCCAAACACATCTCATAGATATGACCCCAAACACATCTCATAGATATGTCTCTGCCCCAAACACATCTCATAGATATGACTCTGCCCCAAACACATCTCATAGATATGACTCTGCCCCAAACACATCTCATAGATATGTCTCTGCCCCAAACACATCTCATAGATATGGCTCTGCCCCAAACACATCTCATAGATATGTCTCTGCCCCAAACACATCTCATAGATATGTCTCTGCCCCAAACACATCTCATAGATATGACTCTGCCCCAAACACATCTCATAGATATGGCCCCAATCACATCTCATAGATATGACTCTGCCCCAAACACATCTCATAGATATGACTCTGCCCCAAACACATCTCATAGATATGACTCTGCCCCAAACACATCTCATAGATATGACTCTGCCCCAAACACATCTCATAGATATGACTCTGTCCCAAACACATCTCATAGATATGACTCTGCCCCAAACACATCTCATAGATATGTCTCTGCCCCAAACACATCTCATAGATATGACTCTGCCCCAAACACATCTCATAGATATGTCTCTGCCCCAAACACATCTCATAGATATGACTCTGCCCCAAACACATCTCATAGATATGTCTCTGCCCCAAACACATCTCATAGATATGTCTCTGCCCCAAACACATCTCATAGATATGTCTCTGCCCCAAACACATCTCATAGATATGACCCCAAACACATCTCATAGATATGACTCTGCCCCAAACACATCTCATAGATATGACTCTGCCCCAAACACATCTCATAGATATGACCCCAAACACATCTCATAGATATGACTCTGCCCCAAACACATCTCATAGATATGACTCTGCCCCAAACACATCTCATAGATATGTCTCTGCCCCAAACACATCTCATAGATATGTCTCTGCCCCAAACACATCTCATAGATATGACCCCAAACACATCTCATAGATATGACTCTGCCCCAAACACATCTCATAGATATGACTCTGCCCCAAACACATCTCATAGATATGTCTCTGCCCCAAACACATCTCATAGATATGTCTCTGCCCCAAACACATCTCATAGATATGTCTCTGCCCCAAACACATCTCATAGATATGTCTCTGCCCCAAACACATCTCATAGATATGACTCTGCCCCAAACACATCTCATAGATATGACTCTGCCCCAAACACATCTCATAGATATGACTCTGCCCCAAACACATCTCATAGATATGTCTCTGCCCCAAACACATCTCATAGATATGACTCTGCCCCAAACACATCTCATAGATATGTCTCTGCCCCAAACACATCTCATAGATATGACTCTGCCCCAAACACATCTCATAGATATGTCTCTGCCCCAAACACATCTCATAGATATGACTCTGCCCCAAACACATCTCATAGATATGGCCCCAATCACATCTCATAGATATGTCTCTGCCCCAAACACATCTCATAGATATGACTCTGCCCCAAACACATCTCATAGATATGTCTCTGCCCCAAACACATCTCATAGATATGACCCCAAACACATCTCATAGATATGACTCTGCCCCAAACACATCTCATAGATATGGCTCTGCCCCAAACACATCTCATAGATATGACTCTACCCCAAACACATCTCATAGATATGGCTCTGCCCCAAACACATCTCATAGATATGACTCTGCCCCAAACACATCTCATAGATATGTCTCTGCCCCAAACACATCTCATAGATATGACTCTGCCCCAAACACATCTCATAGATATGACTCTGCCCCAAACACATCTCATAGATATGACTCTGCCCCAAACACATCTCATAGATATGACTCTGCCCCAAACACATCTCATAGATATGGCCCCAAACACATCTCATAGATATGACTCTGCCCCAAACACATCTCATAGATATGACTCTGCCCCAAACACATCTCATAGATATGACTCTGCCCCAAACACATCTCATAGATATGACTCTGCCCCAAACACATCTCATAGATATGACCCCAAACACATCTCATAGATATGTCTCTGCCCCAAACACATCTCATAGATATGACTCTGCCCCAAACACATCTCATAGATATGACCCCAAACACATCTCATAGATATGGCCCCAAACACATCTCATAGATATGACTCTGCCCCAAACACATCTCATAGATATGACTCTGCCCCAAACACATCTCATAGATATGACTCTGCCCCAAACACATCTCATAGATATGACTCTGCCCCAAACACATCTCATAGATATGACCCCAAACACATCTCATAGATATGTCTCTGCCCCAAACACATCTCATAGATATGGCTCTGCCCCAAACACATCTCATAGATATGGCCCCAAACACATCTCATAGATATGACTCTGCCCCAAACACATCTCATAGATATGACTGCCCCAAACACATCTCATAGATATGTCTCTGCCCCAAACACATCTCATAGATATGACTCTGCCCCAAACACATCTCATAGATATGACTCTGCCCCAAACACATCTCATAGATATGACTCTGCCCCAAACACATCTCATAGATATGACTCTGCCCCAAACACATCTCATAGATATGACTCTGCCCCAAACACATCTCATAGATATGACTCTGCCCCAAACACATCTCATAGATATGACTCTGCCCCAAACACATCTCATAGATATGACTCTGCCCCAAACACATCTCATAGATATGTCTCGGCCCCAAACACGTCTCATAGATATGTCTCTGCCCCAAACACATCTCATAGATATGTCTCTGCCCCAAACACATCTCATAGATATGACCCCAAACACATCTCATAGATATGGCTCTGCCCCAAACACATCTCATAGATATGGCCCCAAACACATCTCATAGATATGACTCTGCCCCAAACACATCTCATAGATATGGTTCTGCCCCAAACACATCTCATAGATATGACCCCAAACACATCTCATAGATATGGCTCTGCCCCAAACACATCTCATAGATATGGCCCCAAACACATCTCATAGATATGGTTCTGCCCCAAACACATCTCATAGATATGACCCCAAACACATCTCATAGATATGGCTCTGCCCCAAACACATCTCATAGATATGGCCCCAAACACATCTCATAGATATGACTCTGCCCCAAACACATCTCATAGATATGACTCTGCCCCAAACACATCTCATAGATATGACCCCAAACACATCTCATAGATATGACTCTGCCCCAAACACATCTCATAGATATGACCCCAAACACATCTCATAGATATGTCTCTGCCCCAAACACATCTCATAGATATGACCCCAAACACATCTCATAGATATGTCTCTGCCCCAAACACATCTCATAGATATGGCTCTGCCCCAAACACATCTCATAGATATGACCCCAAACACATCTCATAGATATGTCTCTGCCCCAAACACATCTCATAGATATGACTCTGCCCCAAACACATCTCATAGATATGACCCCAAACACATCTCATAGATATGACTCTGCCCCAAACACATCTCATAGATATGACTCTGCCCCAAACACATCTCATAGATATGACTCTGCCCCAAACACATCTCATAGATATGACCCCAAACACATCTCATAGATATCTCTCTGCCCCAAACACATCTCATAGATATGGCTCTGCCCCAAACACATCTCATAGATATGGCCCCAAACACATCTCATAGATATGACTCTGCCCCAAACACATCTCATAGATATGTCTCTGCCCCAAACACATCTCATAGATATGACTCTGCCCCAAACACATCTCATAGATATGACTCTGCCCCAAACACATCTCATAGATATGACTCTGCCCCAAACACATCTCATAGATATGACTCTGCCCCAAACACATCTCATAGATATGACTCTGCCCCAAACACATCTCATAGATATGACTCTGCCCCAAACACATCTCATAGATATGACTCTGCCCCAAACACATCTCATAGATATGACTCTGCCCCAAAC
The DNA here is from genome assembly GCF_045679555.1 of Salvelinus alpinus. Classification (NCBI taxonomy): domain Eukaryota; kingdom Metazoa; phylum Chordata; class Actinopteri; order Salmoniformes; family Salmonidae; genus Salvelinus; species Salvelinus alpinus. The sequence goes on from NW_027256182.1 coordinate 14,651, forward strand.
ACATCTCATAGATATGTCTCTGCCCCAAACACATCTCATAGATATGACTCTGCCCCAAACACATCTCATAGATATGACTCTGCCCCAAACACATCTCATAGATATGTCTCTGCCCCAAACACGTCTCATAGATATGTCTCTGCCCCAAACACATCTCATAGATATGGCCCCAAACACATCTCATAGATATGACTCTGCCCCAAACACATCTCATAGATATGACTCTGCCCCAAACACATCTCATAGATATGGCTCTGCCCCAAACACATCTCATAGATATGACTCTGCCCCAAACACATCTCATAGATATGACTCTGCCCCAAACACATCTCATAGATATGACTCTGCCCCAAACACATCTCATAGATATGACTCTGCCCCAAACACATCTCATAGATATGACTCTGCCCCAAACACATCTCATAGATATGACTCTACCCCAAACACATCTCATAGATATGACTCTGCCCCAAACACATCTCATAGATATGACCCCAAACACATCTCATAGATATGACTCTGCCCCAAACACATCTCATAGATATGTCTCTGACCCAAACACATCTCATAGATATGACTCTGCCCCAAACACATCTCATAGATATGTCTCTGACCCAAACACATCTCATAGATATGACTCTGCCCCAAACTAATCTCATAGATATGTCTCTGTCCCAAACACATCTCATAGATATGTCTCTGCCCCAAACACATCTCATAGATATGACTCTGCCCCAAACACATCTCATAGATATGACTCTGCCCCAAACACATCTCATAGATATGTCTCTGCCCCAAACACATCTCATAGATATGACTCTACCATAGTGTTAGATAGATAGGACTGTAAGGTGTTGAGTCTACCTCTACCATAGAGTTAGATAGATAGGACTGTATGGTGTTGAGTCTAGCTCTACCATAGTGTTATATAGATAGGACTGTAAGGTGTTGAGTCTACCTCTAGCATAGAGTTAGATAGATAGGACTGTATGGTGTTGAGTCTAGCTCTACCATAGTGTTATATAGATAGGACTGTAAGTGTTGAGTCTACCTCTAGCATAGAGTTAGATAGATAGGACAGTATGGTGTTGAGTCTAGCTCTACCATAGTGTTAGATAGATAGGACTGTATGGTGTTGAGTCTAGCTCTACCATAGTGTTATATAGATAGGACTGTAAGGTGTTGAGTCTACCTCTACCATAGAGTTAGATAGATAGGACAGTATGGTGTTGAGTCTAGCTCTACCATAGTGTTATATAGATGGGACTGTAAGGTGTTGAGTCTACCTCTACCATAGTGTTAGATAGATAGGACTGTATGGTGTTGAGGAGCTCTACCATAGAGTTAGACAGATAGGACTGTATGGTATTGAGTCTAGCTCTACCATAGTGTTAGATAGATAGGACTGTATGGTGTTGAGTCTAGCTCTACCATAGTGTTAGATAGATAGGACTGTATGGTGTTGAGGAGCTCTACCATAGAGTTAGATAGATAGGACTGTATGGTGTTGAGTCTAGCTCTACCATAGTGTTAGATAGATAGGACTGTATGGTGTTGAGGAGCTCTACCATAGTGTTAGATAGATAGGACTGTATGGTGTTGAGTCTAGCTCTACCATAGTGTTAGATAGATAGGACTGTATGGTGTTGAGGAGCTCTACCATAGTGTTAGATAGATAGGACTGTATGGTGTTGAGGAGCTCTACCATAGAGTTAGATAGATAGGACTGTATGGTGTTGAGTCTAGCTCTACCATAGTGTTAGATAGATAGGACTGTATGGTGTTGAGTCTACCTCTAGCATAGAGTTAGATAGATAGGACAGTATGGTGTTGAGTCTAGCTCTACCATAGTGTTAGATAGATAGGACTGTATGGTGTTGAGTCTAGCTCCACCATAGAGTTAGATAGATAGGACTGTATGGTGTTGAGTCTAGCTCCACCATAGTGTTAGATAGATAGGACTGTATGGTGTTGAGGAGCTCTACCATAGTGTTAGATAGATAGGACTGTATGGTGTTGAGGAGCTCTACCATAGAGTTAGATAGATAGGACTGTACGGTGTTGAGTCTAGCTCTACCATAGTGTTAGATAGATAGGACTGTATGGTGTTGAGGAGCTCTACCATAGTGTAAGATAGATAGGACTGTATGGTGTTGAGTCTAGCTCTACCATAGTGTTAGATAGATAGGACTGTATGGTGTTGAGGAGCTCTACCATAGTGTTAGATAGATAGGACTGTATGGTGTTGAGGAGCTCTACCATAGAGTTAGATAGATATGACTGTATGGTGTTGAGGAGCTCTACCATAGAGTTAGATAGATAGGACTGTAAGGTGTTGAGTCTACCTCTACCATAGAGTTAGATAGATAGGACTGTATGGTGTTGAGTCTAGCTCTACCATAGTGTTAGATAGATAGGACTGTATGGTGTTGAGTCTAGCTCTACCATAGTGTTAGATAGATAGGACTGTAAGGTGTTGAGTCTAGCTCTACCATAGAGTTAGATAGATAGGACTGTATGGTGTTGAGTCTAGCTCTACCATAGTGTTAGATAGATAGGACTGTATGGTGTTGAGTCTAGCTCTACCATAGTGTTAGATAGGACTGTATGGTGTTGAGGAGCTCTACCATAGAGTTATATAGATAGGACCATATGGTGTTGAGTCTAGCTCTACCATAGTGTTAGATAGATAGGACTGTATGGTGTTGAGGAGCTCTACCATAGAGTTATATAGATAGGACCATATGGTGTTGAGTCTAGCTCTACCATAGTGTTAGATAGATAGGACTGTATGGTGTTGAGTCTAGCTCTACCATAGAGTTAGATAGATAGGACTGTAAGGTGTTGAGTCTAGCTCTACCATAGTGTTAGATAGATAGGACTGTAAGGTGTTGAGTCTACCTCTAGCATAGAGTTAGATAGATAGGACAGTATGGTGTTGAGTCTAGCTCTACCATAGTGTTAGATAGATAGGACTGTATGGTGTTGAGTCTAGCTCCACCATAGTGTTAGATAGATAGGACTGTATGGTGTTGAGGAGCTCTACCATAGTGTTAGATAGATAGGACTGTATGGTGTTGAGGAGCTCTACCATAGTGTTAGATAGATAGGACAGTATGGTGTTGAGTCTAGCTCTACCATAGAGTTAGATAGATAGGACTGTATGGTGTTGAGTCTAGCTCTACCATAGTGTTAGATAGATAGGACTGTATGGTGTTGAGTCTAGCTCTACCATAGTGTTAGATAGATAGGACTGTATGGTGTTGAGTCTAGCTCTACCATAGTGTTAGATAGATAGGACTGTATGGTGTTGAGTCTAGCTCTACCATAGTGTTAGATAGATAGGACTGTATGGTGTTGAGTCTAGCTCTACCATAGTGTTAGATAGATAGGACCATATGGTGTTGAGGAGCTCTACCATGTGTAGTTAAAACACTTGTAAACTGAAGTTCCATTGCTATAACCCTGGCTATTACTTCAGAGAAGGCTATTTGCAGTTATGTAAAACATGTGGATTCTCTCTTTAAAGAGGGGAGGGGGTTGAATATCAATGGCTGCTGTACATTAACCCGTAGAGTCTAAGCTGGGGGAGGGGTACTACTAAGCTCTATGGAATTGTTTTAAGAAGATCCCCTCTTTCCTCTCCATCCCCTTCTCTCCCTCCTCCCCCTCCCCTCCTCTCCCTCCCCTTCTCTACCTCCCCTTCTCTAACTCCCCTCTTTCCTCTCCCTCCCCTCCTCTCCCTCCCCTTCTCTAACTCCCCTCCACTCATCCCCTCTTTCCTATCCCTCCCCTTCTCTAACTCCCCTCCTCTCCATCCTCTCCTCTCCCTCCCCTCCCAAGGATAATTTTGCTATTTGATTTTGAATTTGAAGACCCATTGAAGTATGTAAAAACGAATACACTGTATATACAAAGTATGTGGACACCCCTTCAAATGAGTGGAATCGGCTTTTCCAGCCACACCCGTTGCTGACAGGTGTATAAAATCGAGCACACAGCCATGCAATCTCCATAGACAAACATTGGCAGTAGAATGACCTTACTGATGAGCTCAGTGACTTTCAAAGTCATAGGATGCCACCTTTCCAACAAGTCAGTTCGTCAAATTTCTGCCCTGCTAGAGCTTCCCCGGTCAACTGTAAGTGCTGTTATTGTGAAGTGGAAACATCTAGGAGCAACAACGGCTCAGCCACGAAGTGGTAGGCCACACAAGCTCACAGAACGGGAATTTAATGCTGAAGCTCGCATCGAGTACACTCTTATGTCCTCGGTTGCAACACTCACTACCGAGTTCCAAACTGCCTCTGGAAGCAACGACAGCACAAGAACTGTTCATCTGGAGTTTCATGAAATGGGTTTCCTTGGCCGAACAGCCGCACACCAGCCTAAGATCACCATGCACAATGCCAAGTGTCGGCTGGAGTGGTGTAAAGCTCCCCGCCATGGGACTCTAAAGCAGTGGAAACGTATTCTCTGTAGTGATGAATCACGCTTCACCATCTGGCAGTCTGACGGACTAATCTGGGTTTGGCAGATACCAGGAGAACACTACCTGCCCGAATGCATAGTGCCAACTGTAAAGTTTGGTGGCGGAGGAATAATGATATGGGGATGTTTTTTCATGGTTCGGGCCCCTTAGTTCCAGTGAAGGAATATCTTAACGGTACATTCTAGATGATTCTAAAATAACATTCGAGACAGTTCTGTGCTTCCAACTTCTTAACAACAGTTAGGGGAAGGCCCTTTCCTGTTTCAGCATCACAATGCCCCCGAGCTCAAAGCGAGGTCCATACAGAAACGGTCACCTGCCTGGACAGTGACATCATTGTATTGATCTTTATGGTGGAATAGAATAACATCCCAGGGATGAGAGGAGAGGAGGGGAGTTAGAGAAGGGGAGGGAGAGGAGGGGAGGGAGAGGAAAGAGGGGAGGAGGGGAGTTAGAGGAGGGGAGGGAGAGGAGGGGAGGGAGAGGAGGGGATGGAGAGGGAAGAGGGGATGAGAGGAGGGGAAGTAGAGGTGGGGGAGGTAGAGGTGGGGAGGTAGAGGTGGGGAGGGAGAGGAAAGAGGGGAGGAGGGGAGTTAGAGGATGAGATGAGGGAAGGGGATGAGAGGAGACTAACAGAGCCCAGAGATACTGCTGTCATTACAGAGACTAACAGAGATACTGCTGTCATTACAGAGACTAACAGAGCCCAGAGATACTGCTGTCATTACAGAGACTAACAGAGTCCAGAGATACTGCTGTCATTACAGAGACTAACAGAGTCCAGAGATACTGCTGTCATTACAGAGACTAACAGAGTCCAGAGATACTGTTGTCATTACAGAGACTAACAGAGTCCAGAGATACTGCTGTCATTACAGAGACTAACAGAGTCCAGAGATACTGCTGTCATTACAGAGACTAACAGAGATACTGCTGTCATTACAGAGACTAACAGAGTCCAGAGATACTGCTGTCATTATAGAGACTAACAGAGTCCAGAGATACTGCTGTCATTACAGAGACTAACAGAGCCCAGAGATACTGCTGTCATTACAGAGACTAACAGAGATACTGCTGTCATTATAGAGACTAACAGAGTCCAGAGATACTACTGTCATTACAGAGACTAACAGAGTCCAGATATACAGCTGTCATTACAGAGACTAACAGAGATACTGCTGTCATTACAGAGACTAACAGAGATACTGCTGTCATTATAGAGACTAACAGAGTCCAGAGATACTGCTGTCATTACAGAGACTAACAGAGATACTGCTGTCATTACAGAGACGAACAGAGTCCAGAGATACTGCTGTCATTACAGAGACTAACAGAGATACTGCTGTCATTACAGAGACTAACAGAGATACTGCTGTCATTACAGAGACTAACAGAGATACTGCTGTCATTACAGAGACTAACAGAGTCCAGAGATACTGATGTCATTACAGAGACTAACAGAGTCCAGAGATACAGCTGTCATTACAGAGACTAACAGAGCCCAGAGATACTGCTGTCATTACAGAGACTAACAGAGCCCAGAGATACTGCTGTCATTACAGAGACTAACAGAGATACTGCTGTCATTACAGAGACTAACAGAGCCCAGAGATACTGCTGTCATTACAGAGACTAACAGAGATACTGCTGTCATTACAGAGACTAACAGAGATACTGCTGTCATTACAGAGACTAACAGAGATACTGCTGTCATTACAGAGACTAACAGAGATACTGCTGTCATTACAGAGACTAACAGAGATACTGCTGTCATTACAGAGACTAACAGAGATACTGCTGTCATTACAGAGACTAACAGAGACACTGCTGTCATTACAGAGACTAACAGAGACCAGAGATACTGCTGTCATTACAGAGACTAACAGAGATACTGCTGTCATTATAGAGACTAACAGAGATACTGCTGTCATTACAGAGACTAACAGAGACACTGCTGTCATTACAGAGACTAACAGAGTCCAGAGATACTGCTGTCATTACAGAGACTAACAGAGCCCAGAGATACTGCTGTCATTACAGAGACTAACAGAGACACTGCTGTCATTACAGAGACTAACAGAGATACTGCTGTCATTACAGAGACTAACAGAGCCCAGAGATACTGCTGTCATTACAGAGACTAACAGAGATACTGCTGTCTTTACAGAGACTAACAGAGTCCAGAGATACTGCTGTCATTACAGAGACTAACAGAGCCCACAGATACAGCTGTCATTACAGAGACTAACAGAGATACTGCTGTCATTACAGAGACTAACAGAGCCCAGAGATACTGCTGTCATTACAGAGACTAACAGAGTCCAGAGATACTGCTGTCATTACAGAGACTAACAGAGATACTGCTGTCATTACAGAGACTAACAGAGCCCAGAGATACAGCTGTCATTACAGAGACTAACAGAGATACTGCTGTCATTACAGAGACTAACAGAGCCCAGAGATACTGCTGTCATTACAGAGACTAACAGAGATACTGCTGTCGTTACAGAGACTAACAGAGACACTGCTGTCATTACAGAGACTAACAGAGTCCAGAGATACTGCTGTCATTACAGAGACTAACAGAGTCCAGGGATACTGCTGTCATTACAGAGACTAACAGAGATACTGCTGTCATTACAGAGACTAACAGAGATACAGCTGTCATTACAGAGACTAACAGAGTCCAGAGATACTGCTGTTTTTACAGAGACTAACAGAGCCCAGAGATACTGCTGTCATTACAGAGACTAACAGAGTCCAGAGATACTGCTGTCATTACAGAGACTAACAGAGTCCAGAGATACTGCTGTCATTACAGAGACTAACAGAGATACTGCTGTCATTACAGAGACTAACAGAGATACTGCTGTCATTACAGAGACTAACAGAGTCCAGAGATACAGCTGTCATTACAGAGACTAACAGAGTCCAGAGATACAGCTGTCATTACAGAGACTAACAGAGATACTGCTGTCATTACAGAGACTAACAGAGTCCAGAGATACAGCTGTCATTACAGAGACTAACAGAGATACTGCTGTCATTACAGAGACTAACAGAGTCCAGAGATACTGCTGTCATTATAGAGACTAACAGAGATACAGCTGTCATTACAGAGACTAACAGAGATACTGCTGTCATTACAGAGACTAACAGAGATACTGCTGTCATTATAGAGACTAACAGAGTCCAGAGATACTGCTGTCATTACAGAGACTAACAGAGATACTGCTGTCATTACAGAGACTAACAGAGCCCAGAGATACTGCTGTCATTACAGAGACTAACAGAGTCCAGAGATACTGCTGTCATTACAGAGACTAACAGAGATACTGCTGTCATTACAGAGACTAACAGAGATACTGCTGTCATTACAGAGACTAACAAAGATACTGCTGTCATTACAGAGACTAACAGAGCCCAGAGATACTGCTGTCATTACAGAGACTAACAGAGCCCAGAGATACTGCTGTCTTTACAGAGACTAACAGAGATACTGCTGTCATTACAGAGACTAACAGAGATACTGCTGTCATTACAGAGACTAACAGAGTCCAGAGATACTGCTGTCATTACAGAGACTAACAGAGCCCAGAGATACTGCTGTCTTTACAGAGACTAACATAGATACTGCTGTCATTACAGAGACTAACAGAGATGCTGCTGTCATTACAGAGACTAACAGAGTCCAGAGATACTGCTGTCATTACAGAGACTAACAGAGTCCAGAGATACTGCTGTCATTAGAGAGACTAACAGAGATACTGCTGTCATTACAGAGACTAACAGAGTCCAGAGATACTGCTGTCATTACAGAGACTAACAGAGATACTGCTGTCATTACAGAGACTAACAGAGATACTGCTGTCATTACAGAGACTAACAGAGTCCAGAGATACAGCTGTCATTACAGAGACTAACAGAGATACTGCTGTCATTACAGAGACTAACAGAGATACTGCTGTCATTACAGAGACTAACAGAGTCCAGAGATACTGCTGTCATTACAGAGACTAACAGAGATACTGCTGTCATTACAGAGACTAACAGAGATACTGCTGTCATTACAGAGACTAACAGAGCCCAGAGATACTGCTGTCATTACAGAGACTAACAGAGCCCAGAGATACTGCTGTCATTACAGAGACTAACAGAGATGCTGTTGTCATTACAGAGACTAACAGAGCCCAGAGATACTGCTGTCATTACAGAGACTAACAGAGCCCAGAGATACTGCTGTCTTTACAGAGACTAACAGAGATACTGCTGTCATTACAGAGACTAACAGAGATACTGCTGTCATTACAGAGACTAACAGAGCCCAGAGATACTGCTGTCATTACAGAGACTAACAGAGCCCAGAGATACTGCTGTCTTTACAGAGACTAACAGAGATGCTGTTGTCATTACAGAGACTAACAGAGCCCAGAGATACTGCTGTCATTACAGAGACTAACAGAGCCCAGAGATACTGCTGTCTTTACAGAGACTAACAGAGATACTGCTGCTCCTTTGTTTGGACTAATTGTGATGATGGGCGTGTGGAGGGGGGAGCGATGCCTTTCGGTGTGTAAAGGGGCGTTCTAATGGAAGGCTTATCTGTGTTATTGTACACTGCGTTATCTCCTGGTTTGTTAAGTGCTCCATGACCTTGGAGATATAAACGCCTACGTTCTCTATGTTACCTCGGAAATAAGGGCTGTGGAGTCCCTTTCCAAGACAATGTACAGAACGGAGGCGTTTATCCTGCTTATACCACAATTACCAAAGAAGTCAATACTAAAGCATTTACCGTTAGAAAGGAAAACACTTGGCTGATATTGTTTTTTTTTTTTAAAGATAATTCATACTTTAAATTTTTTTTGCTTGTCGTTCGTTCGATTAGTTAGATATTTATGGACAAAAACCAGTTGTTTGTTCTAAACTGAACAAAAATATAAACATGTAAAGTGTTGGTCTCATGTTTAATGAGCTGAAATAAAAGACACCAGAATTGTTCCATACGCACAAAAAGCTTATTTCTCTCAAATGTTGTGCACTAATTTGTTTACATCCCTGTTAGTGAGCATGTATCCTTTGCCAAGATAATCCATCCACCTGACAGGTGTGGTATATCAAGAAGCTCATTAATTAGCATGATCATTACACAGGTGCACCTTGTGCTGGGGACAATAAAAGGCCACTCTAAAATGTGCAGTTTTGTCACAAAACACAATACCACAGATGTCTCAAGTTGTGAAGGAGTGTGGAATTGACCTGCTGACTGCAGTAACGTCTACCATAGCTGTTGCCAGATAATGTAATGTTAATTTCTCTGTCATATGCCGCCTGGCTCAGATCAGGTTAGTTCCGAAGGTTTCGTTGCCATAGAAATGTTCCCGGCTAAAAGATGAGCCACTTTCATATGACCGGGTATGACTGGTTATCAAATGAAATCAAATAAAAACAAATCAAATCAAATGTTATTTGTCACATGCGCCGAATACAACAGGTGTAGACCTCACAGTGAAATGCTTACTTACAAGCCCTTAATTAACCAACAATGCAGTTTTAAGAAAATACCGCCTCAAAAATGTAAGAGAAATCAATTACAAACAATTGAAGAGCAGCAGTAAATAACAATAGCGGGGATATATACAACGGGTACCGGCACAGAGTCAATGTCAATGTGCGGGGGCACCGGTGTCCAGGTAGTTGAGGTAATATGTACATGTAGGTAGAGTTATTAAAGTGACTATGCATAGATGATAACAACAGAGAGTTGCAGCAGCCTTCCAGGGGGGGAGGGAGGTGTTTAGTCCCAGGGTCCTTAGCTTAGTGATGAGCTTTGTGGGCACTGTGGTGTTGAACGCTGAGCTGTAGTCAATGAACAGCATTCTCACATAGATGTTCCTTTGGTCCAGGTGAGAAAGGGCAGTGTGGAGTGGAATAGAGATTGCATCATCTGTGGATCTGTTGGGGCGGTATGCAAATTGGAGTGGGTCTATGGTTTCTGGGATGATGGTGTTGATGTGAGCCATGACCAGCCTTTCAAAGCATTTCATGGCTACAGATGTGAGTGCTACGGGTCGGTAGTCATTTAGACAGGTTACCTTGTGTTCTTGGGCACAGGGACTATGGTGGTCTGCTTGAAACTTGTTGGTATTACAGATTCAGACAGGGAGAGGTTGAAAATGTCAGTGAAGACACTTGCCAGTTGGTCAGCGCATGCTCGGAGCACACGTCCTGGTAATCCGTCTGGCCCCGCAGCCTTGTGAATGTTGGCCTGTTTAAAGGTCTTACTCACATCGGCTGCGGAGAGCGTGATCACACAGTCACCCGGAACAGCTGATGCTCTCATGCATGTTTCAGTGTTACTTGCCTTGAAGCGAGCATAGAAGTTATTTAGTTCGTCTGGTAGGCTCTTGCCACTGTGCAGCTCTCGGCTGTGCTTCCCTTTGTAGTCTGTAATAGTTTGCAGGCCCTGCCACATCCGACGAGCGTCGGAGCCGGTGTAGTACGATTCGATCTTAGTCCTGTATTGAAGCTTTGCCTTTTTGATGGTTTGTCGAAGGGCATAGCAACATTTCTTATAAGCTTCCGGGTTAGAGTCCCGCTCCTTGAAATCGGCGGTTCTACCCTTTAGCTCAGTGTGGATGCTGCCTGTAATTCATGGCTTCAGGTTGGGGTATGTACGTACGGTCATTGTGGGGACGACGTCCTCGATGCACTTATTGATAAAGCCAGTGACTGAGGTGGTATACTCCTCAATGCTATCGGAAGAATATCGGAACATATTCCAGTCTGTGATAGCAAAACAGTTCTGTAGTTTAGCATCTGCTTCATCTGACCACTTTTTTTGTAGACCGAGTCACTGATGCTTCCTGCTTAAATTTTTCGCTTGTAAGCAGGAATCAGGAGGATAGAATTATGGTCAGATTTGCCAAATGGAGGGCGAGGGAGAGCTTTGTACTTGTTTCTGTTTTCCTCTGGTTGCACATGTTGTACGGATTTAAAACAGATTTAAGTTTCCCTGCATTAAACTCCCCGGCCACTAGGAGCACCGCCTCTGGATGGGAGTTTTCCTGTTTGCTTAAGGCGGAATATACAGCTCATTGAGCGCGGTTTAAGTGCCAGCATCGGTCTGTGGTGGTATGTAGACAGCTTAATAAAATACAGATGAAAACTCTCTAGGTAGATAGTGTGGTCTACAGCTTATCATGAGAGACTCTACCTCAGGCGAGCAAAACCTCAAAACTTCTTTAGATATCGTGCACTAGCTGTTGTTTACATATATGCATAGGGCCCCGCCCTGTGTCTTACCAGAGGCTGCTGTTCTGTCCTGCCGATACAGTGTATAACCCACCAGCTGTATGTTCTTAATGTCGTCGTTCAGCCACGACTCGGTGAAACATAAGATATTACAGTTTTTTATGTCCAGTTGGTAGGATATACGTGCTTTCAGCTCATCCCGTTTATTTTCCAGCGATTGAACATGAGCTAGCAGGACGGAAGGCAAAGGGCAGATTAGCCAATCGCCGCCTGATCCTCACAAGGCACCCTGATCTTTTTCCACTAAATCTGTTTCCTTCGTCAGCGAATCGCTGGGATCTGGGCTGTATATATATATATATATCCCTCCCATCCGACTCATTGAAGAATAACTCTTTGTCCAGGTCGAGGTGAGTAATCACTGTTCTGATGTCCAGAAGCTCTTTTCAGTCATAAGAGACGGTAGCAGCAACATCATGTACAAAACAAGTTACGAACAAAAAAAAATAAAAAATAAATAGAATGGTTGGTTAAGAGCGAATAAGACGGCAGCTCTTCCCTCTGACGCCATCGTAGTCATTTTCCCAGAAATCCTGAGTTTAACTCAGAGTTGACCAAAGTTGCCTCAGTCTCTTCTCAAACCTGCTTGGTAGGAATCTCCTCAGCAAACAACATGATGTCATAGCCCCTCCGGTACCTTGATGTCTCGAGAGACATGTCTCCAACGTCACATCTCTGCAGGAGACCCACCAGAACCCTTTCGCGTCAGGCTCTTTGTTCTCAGATCAATCCCTTTGGGAATATTCTACATTAACATAAAGCCTTTGGGAATATTCTAGATTAACATAAAGCCTTTGGGAATATTCTACATTAACATAAACCCCCCGCTAGCCTTAGGTTTGTGTTAGTGGTTGTTTTCATTGTGTACCTCAATGTATTTGAAATGTCTTTGAAAAAATGACATTTTGCATTGTAGTAACAGTTGTAACCTGTCACGTTGTGTTCACGGTAATGTCTAAATGACGAAGCAGATTTTATTTGGAACAGCTCAGCTTTCTTTTATTAAAATAACATTCCTGTTCTTTGTAGAGATCAATTCAGTAAAACTCCTTGATGTTATGAGTCACAATTGTATAATTTCTTAATTGAAAATACATTTCTTTAACACCTCAACTTGTGTTTGTGTTGATCCAGGAGATATGAAAAAACGTTCTCCTTTTACTCTGTGAATATCCTCCCAGCGACATGTGCCGTTATCTGATATGAACAATGGGCAGTGGGAGACACAGTGCTGTACAGTAGCATCAATATTTATCAAAAGCCAGGCCTGAGAGTTAATTCCCTGACAAGAGAAGAGACTGGTAGAGAGAGAGAGAGAGAGAGAGAAGGAGAGAGAGGAGGGGGCATAAGAGAGGGAGAAGAGACTGATAAAGAGAGAAGGGAAGAGAGAAGGAGAGAGAGAAGGGAAGAGAGAAGGGAAGAGAGAAGGAGAGAGAAGGAGAGAGAAGGAGAGAGAGAGGAGAGAGAGAGAAGGAGAGAGAGAAGGAGAGAGAGAAGGGAAGAGAGAAGGAGAGAGAGAGAAGGAGAGAGAGGAGAGAGAGAAGGAGAGAGAGAAGGAGAGAGAGATAAGGAAACAGAGAAGGAAAGAGAGAAGGAGAGAGAGAAGAGAGAGAGGGAGAGAGAGACTGATAAAGAGAAGAGAGAGAGAAGGAGAGAGAGAGAAGGAGAGAGAGGAGAGAGAAGGAGAGAGAGAAGGGAGAGAGAGATTGATAAAGAGAAGAGCGAGAGTGAGACTCATAAAGGCTGTCTCTAACTCTGCTGGGAGATGGTTCTTCTAGAGAGTTGAGCTGAGGAGCCCAGCATCAGAGATCCCTGTGTGTGTGTGTGTGTGTGTGTGTGTATGTGTATGTGTGTGTGTGTGTGTGTGTGTGTGTGTGTGTGTGTGCGTGTGCGTATGCGTATGTGTATGTGTATGTGTATGTGTATGTGTATGTGTATGTGTATGTGTGTGTGTGTGTGTGTGCGTGTGTGTTTTAACACACAGTCTCATTCAGTAGGTCTCTAGCAGGCCTCTCCAGGCTGTTTGCAGTACGTGCTTCAAACAGAAGAGGAGTCTTGGCTACTTTACATTCAGAGAATCTCCGAGGCTTTGTTCTAACATCGGATTAAACACACACTGTGCTGCTGCTATCTCTGGGACTGTACGACATCGGGCATTTTGGAGTAATGGGAGTACATGTCTTTGTGTGCTGAGCTGGAGGAAAGAGCCCTGGAGAAATGATTCCCATTTGTAATAAGATCTGCTAGGTTAGTTGAGCTTAAAAAAAAAACACACATTAAAAAGACATGCAGTAATTGGAACAAACCAGAGTACATTTCTTATTTATATTTTAGAAATTAAAATTACTATAAAGATGCAAATAATTTGTAGCCTCTATTTAGGTGACTGTCACTCATATTCCTGTTTAGTTTTAGTTTCTGTTCATCTAATTTATATCTGCTGTCTGAGGTTTAATAACACATATCACCACTGACCACTGACCACTGACCACTGACTGACTGACCACTGACCACTGACTGACCACTGACCACTGACTGACCACTGACTGACCACTGACCACTGACTGACCACTGACCACTGACTGACCACTGACTGACCACTGACCACTGACTGACCACTGACTGACCACTGACCACTGACTGACCACTGACCACTGACTGACCACTGACTGACCACTGACCACTGACTGACCACTGACTGACCACTGACCACTGACTGACCACTGACCACTGACTGACCACTGACCACTGACTGACCACTGACTGACCACTGACTGACCACTGACTGACCACTGACCACTGACTGACCACTGACTGACCACTGACCACTGACTGACCACTGACTGACCACTGACTGACCACTGACTGACCACTGACCACTGACTGACCACTGACTGACCACTGACCACTGACTGACCACTGACCACTGACTGACCACTGACTGACCACTGACCACTGACTGACCACTGACCACTGACTGACCACTGACTGACCACTGACCACTGACTGACCACTGACTGACCACTGACCACTGACTGACCACTGACTGACCACTGACCACTGACTGACCACTGACTGACCACTGACCACTGACCACTGACTGACCACTGACCACTGACCACTGACTGACCACTGACCACTGACCACTGACCACTGACTGACCACTGACTGACCACTGACCACTGACCACTGACTGACCACTGACCACTGACCACTAACCACTGACTGACCACTGACTGACCACTGACCACTGACTGACCACTGACTGACCACTGACTGACCACTGACCACTGACTGACCACTGACTGACCACTGACCACTGACTGACCACTGACTGACCACTGACTGACCACTGACCACTGACTGACCACTGACTGACCACTGACCACTGACTGACCACTGACTGACCACTGACCACTGACTGACCACTGACTGACCACTGACCACTGACTGACCACTGACTGACCACTGACCACTGACTGACCACTGACTGACCACTGACTGACCACTGACTGACCACTGACTGACCACTGACCACTGACTGACCACTGATTGACCACTGACCACTGACCACTGACTGACCACTGACTGACCACTGACTGACCACTGACCACTGACTGACCACTGACTGACCACTGACCACTGACTGACCACTGACCACTGACTGACCACTGATCATGCTGGAGGGTCATGTCAGGATGAGCCTGCAGGAAGGGTACCACATGAGGGAGGAGGATGTCTTCCCTGTAACGCACAGCGTTGAGATTGCCTGCAATGACAACAAGCTCAGTCCGATGATGCTGTGACACACCGCCCCAGACCATGACGGACCCTCCACCTCCAAATCGATCCCGCTCCAGAGTACAGACCTCGGTGTAACGCTCATTCCTTCGACGATAAACGCAAATCTGACCATCACCCCTGGTGAGAC